>NC_133324.1:933091097-933095526 GCF_042186555.1 Aquarana catesbeiana | reverse complement strand
CGCCCCCTTCTCTCTCTCGTTGTCCATCGCCCCCTTCTCTCTCTCGTTGTCCATCGCCCCCTTGTCTCTCTCGTTGTCCATCGCCCCTTTGTCTCTCTCGTTGTCCATCGCCCCTTTGTCTCTCTCGTTGTCCATCGCCCCTTTGTCTCTCTCGTTGTCCATCGCCCCTTTGTCTCTCTCGTTGTCCATCGCCCCTTTATCTCTCTCGTTGTCCATCGCCCCTTTATCTCTCTCTCTCTCTCTCTCGCCCCTTTCTCTCTCTCTCTCTCTCTCTCTCGCCCCTTTCTCTCTCTCTCTCGCCCCTTTCTCTCTCTCTCTCTCGCCCCTTTCTCTCTCGCCCCTTTCTCTCTCTCGCCCCTTTCTCTCACTCTCTCTCTCGCCCCTTTCTCTCTCTCTCTCTCTCTCCCCTTTCTCTCTCTCTCTCCCCTTTCTCTCTCTCTCGCCGCTTTCTCTCTCTCGCCGCTTTCTCTCTCTCGCCCCTTTCTCTCTCTCGCCCCTTTCTCTCTCTCTCTCTCGCCCCTTTCTCTCTCTCTCTCTCGCCCCTTTATCTCTCTCGCCCCTTTATCTCTCTCTCTCTCGCCCCTTTATCTCTCTCTCGCTCGCCCCTTTGTCTCTCTCGTTGTCCATCGCCCCTTTGTCTCTCTCGTTGTCCATCGCCCCTTTGTCTCTCTCGTTGTCCATCGCCCCTTTGTCTCTCTCGTTGTCCATCGCCCCTTTGTCTCTCTCGTTGTCCATCGCCCCTTTGTCTCTCTCGTTGTCCATCGCCCCTTTATCTCTCTCTCTCGCCCCTTTATCTCTCTCTCTCGCCCCTTTATCTCTCTCTCTCGCCCCTTTATTTCTCTCTTTCGCCCCTTTCTCTCTCTCTCTCGCCCTTTCTCTCTCTCTCTCTCGCCCCTTTCTCTCTCTCTCTCTCTCTCGCCCCTTTCTCTCTCTCTCTCTCGCCCCTTTCTCTCTCTCTCGCCCCTTTCTCTCTCTCTCTCTCTCTCTCTCTCTCTCTCACTCTCTCGCCCCTTTCTCTCTCTCTCGCCCCTTTCTCTCTCTCTCGCCCCTTCTCTCTCTCTCGCCCCTTTCTCTCTCTCTCGCCCCTTTCTCTCTCTCTCTCTCTCTCCTTTCTCTCTCTCTCGCCCCTTTCTCTCTCTCTCTCTCTCTCTCTCTCACTCTCTCGCCCCTTTCTCTCTCTCTCGCCCCTTTCTCTCTCTCTCGCCCCTTTCTCTCTCTCTCTCTCTCTCTCTCTCTCTCTCTCCTTTATCTCTCTCTCTCGCCCCTTTATCTCTCTCTCGCCCCTTTATTTTTATCTCTCTCTCTCCCCTTTATCTCTCTCTCTCTCTCGCCCCTTTATCTCTCTCTCTCTCGCCCCTTTATCTCTCTCTCGCTCGCCCCTTTATCTCTCTCTCGCTCGCCCCTTTATCTCTCTCTCGCTCGCCCCTTTATCTCTCTCTCTCTCTCGCCCCTTTATCTCTCTCGCCCCTTTATCTCTCTCTCCCCTTTATCTATCTCTCTCTCCCCTTTATCTCTCTCTCTCGCCCCTTTATCTCTCTCTCTCGCCCCTTTATCTCTCTCTCTCGCCCCTTTATCTCTCTCTCTCGCCCCTCTCTCTCTCGCCCCTTTATCTCTCTCTCTCGCCCCTTTCTCTCTCTCGCCCCTTTCTCTCTCTCGCCCCTTTCTCTTTCTCTCTCGCCCCTTTCTCTCTCTCTCTCGCCCCTTTCTCTCTCTCTCGCCCCTTTCTCTCTCTCTCTCTCGCCCCTTTCTCTCTCTCTCTCTCGCCCCTTTCTCTCTCTCTCTCTCTCTCGCCCCTTTCTCTCTCTCTCTCTCTCACTCTCTCGCCCCTTTCTCTCTCTCGCCCCTTTCTCTCTCTCTCTCGCCCCTTTCTCTCTCTCTCGCCTCTCTCTCTCTCTCTCTCTCTCTCTCGCCCCTTTATCTCTCTCTCTCTCTCGCCCCTTTATCTCTCTCTCTCGCCCCTTATTTTTATCTCTCTCTCGCCCCTTTATCTCTCTCTCTCTCGCCCCTTTATCTCTCTCGCTCTCCCCGTTATCTCTCTCTCGCTCGCCCCTTTATCTCTCTCTCTCTCTCTCGCCCCTTTATCTCTCTCTCCCCTTTATCTATCTCTCTCGCCCCTTTATCTCTCTCTCGCCCCTTTATCTCTCTCTCTCGCCCCTCTCTCTCTCTCTCGCCCCTTTATCTCTCTCTCTCGCCCCTTTATCTCTCTCTCTCGCCCCTTTATCTCTCTCGCCCCTTTATCTCTCTCTCTCTCGCCCCTTTATCTCTCTCTCGCTCGCCCCTTTATCTCTCTCTCGCTCGCCCCTTTATCTCTCTCTCGCTCGCCCCTTTATCTCTCTCTCGCTCGCCCCTTTATCTCTCTCTCGCTCGCCCCTTTATCTCTCTCTCGCTCGCCCCTTTATCTCTCTCTCGCTCGCCCCTTTATCTCTCTCTCGCTCGCCCCTTTATCTCTCTCTCGCTCGCCCCTTTATCTCTCTCTCGCTCGCCCCTTTATCTCTCTCTCGCTCGCCCCCTTTATCTCTCTCTCGCTCGCCCCTTTATCTCTCTCTCGCTTGCCCCTTTACCTCTCTCTCTCTCGCTTGCCCCTTTACCTCTCTCTCTCGCTCGCCCCTTTACCTCTCTCTCTCGCTCGCCCCTTCATCTCTCTCTCGCTCGCCTCTCTCTCTCTCTCCACTTTGTCTCTCTCGCCCCTTTCTCTCTCTCTCTCTCTCTCTCGCCCCTTTCTCTCTCTCCCCTTTCTCTCTCTCTTGCCCCTTTCTCTCTCTCTCTCTCGCCCCTTTCTCTCTCTCTCTCTCGCCCCTTTCTCTCTCTCTCTCTCTCGCCCCTTTCTCTCTCTCTCTCTCTCGCCCCTTTCTCTCTCTCTCTTGCCCCTTTCTCTCTTTCTCTCTCTCTTTCTCTCTCTCTCGCCCCTTTCTCTCTCTCTCGCCCCTTTCTCTCTCTCTCTCTCGCCTCTCTCTCTCTCTCTCGCCCCTTTCTCTCTCTCGCCCCTTTCTCTCTCTCTCTCGCCCCTTTCTCTCTCTCTCTCGCCCCTTTCTCTCTCTCTCGCCCCTTTCTCTCTCTCTCTCTCTCGCCCCTTTCTCTCTCTCTCTCTCGCCCCTTTCTCTCTCTCTCTCTCGCCCCTTTCTCTCTCTCTCTCTCTCGCCCCTTTCTCTCTCTCTCTCTCGCCCCTTTCTCTCTCTCTCTCTCGCCCCTTTCTCTCTCTCGCCCCTTTCTCTCTCTTGCCCCTTTCTCTCTCTCTCTCTCTCTTGCCCCTTTCTCTCTCTCTCTCTCTCGCCCCTTTCTCTCTCTCTCTCTCTCTCTCTCTCTCTCTCGCCCCTTTCTCTCTCTCTCTCTCTCTCTCTCTCTCGCCCCTTTCTCTCTCTCTCTCTCTCTCTCTCGCCCCTTTCTCTCTCTCTCTCGCCCCTTTCTCTCTCTCGCCCCTTTCTCTCACTCTCTCTCTCGCCCCTTTCTCTCTCTCTCTCTCTCTCTCTCTCTCCCCTTTCTCTCTCTCTCGCCGCTTTCTCTCTCTCGCCCCTTTCTCTCTCTCGCCCCTTTCTCTCTCTCGCCCCTTTCTCTCTCTCTCTCTATCGCCCCTTTCTCGCCCCTTTCTCTCTCTCGCCCCTTTCTCTCTCTCTCTCTCGCCCCTTTCTCTCTCTCTCTCGCCCCTTTCTCTCTCTCTCTCTCTCTCGCCCCTTTCTCTCTCTCTCTCTCTCTCTCGCCCCTTTCTCTCTCTCTCTCTTGCCCCTTTCTCTCTCTCTCTCGCCCCTTTCTCTCTCTCTCTCTCTCTCTCGCCCCTTTCTCTCTCTCTCTCGCGCCCCTTTCTCTCTCTCTCTCGCGCCCCTTTCTCTCTCTCTCTCGCGCCCCTTTCTCTCTCTCTCTCGCGCCCCTTTCTCTCTCTCTCTCGCGCCCCTCTCTCTCTCTCTCTCGCCCCTCTCTCTCTCTCTCGCCCCTCTCTCTCTCTCGCCCCTCTCTCTCTCTCTCTCGCCCCTCTCTCTCTCGCCCCTTTCTCTCTCTCTCTCTCTCTCTCTCTCTCTCTCGCCCCTTTCTCTCTCTCTCTCGCCCCTTTCTCTCTCTCTCGCCCCTTTCTCTCACTCTCTCTCTCGCCCCTTTCTCTCTCTCTCTCTCTCTCTCTCTCTCTCCCCTTTCTCTCTCTCTCGCCGCTTTCTCTCTCTCGCCCCTTTCTCTCTCTCGCCCCTTTCTCTCTCTCTCTCTCGCCCCTTTCTCTCTCTCTCTCTATCGCCCCTTTCTCGCCCCTTTCTCTCTCTCGCCCCTTCTCTCTCTCTCTCTCGCCCCTTTCTCTCTCTCTCTCTCTCGCCCCTTTCTCTCTCTCTCTCTCGCCCCTTTCTCTCTCTCTCTCTCTCTCTCGCCCCTTTCTCTCTCTCTCTCTTGCCCCTTTCTCTCTCTCTCTCTCGCCCCTTTCTCTCTCTCTCTCTCTCTCGCCCCTTTCTCTCTC
>NC_133324.1:932868597-933086097 GCF_042186555.1 Aquarana catesbeiana | reverse complement strand
TATACTATAGGATTTGTTTAGTTCAGCCTGTGGGCTAAAGAAAAGAAATCTAGCAAATTATTCCACCCACACTAAGGCTTAATATACACGGGTCGTTTTAAAACCTCCCCTGACCGATTTAACTTGACAGATGGTAAACTACGTTTTGAAAACTTCCGTTTTGCCACGTTTACATGCCGTGTTTAGCCACGTATGGGTTTAGGAATTTTTTTTTTTTAATTTGTCAAAAATGTATCTCGATTAAACCTCCTGTAAACGAAACACGAGTTACTGCGTTTACAAGCTGTTACATGCATTTGGCATTTCAGATGCCTCTGAACATCTGTCCTGAACACATTTTTTTTGCTTTCCATAAAACGCTTCTAAACTCAACTGCCCGGAAACAATTATAAACGACCCTGTGTACATGTACTGATAAGATAACAGTGGAGAGTTCAGGGGCAGTTAAAAAAAATTGCCCAACTGCTTCTAAATGTCCGTTTACCAGCAGTGTACATGAGGCCTATATCGTACAGATTGATGAACCTCCCTGAAAGGCAATTGTATTCTGGCAGCCAGCAACCACGGCTGTCAGAATACCAGAGCAGCAGCTGCATCTGATTGCTGCATGCAGTTGCTGTTCAGCCAAAAAATTTTCTGCAGGCTCCTTCAGCAAAAGTCAGTTGAATGTTCGTCTTTTCTCAAACAAAGCCAGGCCACCCACTGACCAAATTTTATCTGGTTCATAAGGAAGTAGCTGAAATTCACTCACTATATGGCTAGTTTAACACCTGTAACTAGACGGTGAAGCAGAAACAGAAGACTGATGTGCTTCTCTCTCTGCCACTCTTCTCCCTCCTCCCATCAACATGCACCTTGCACTGTAGCCTAACTGACCGTCATCTTGGGCTGCTTCTCTCTCACAATCGGAGTTCTTCTGTATGAGAGCTGTAAGAGCCGATCACCAAGTCAAATTCAGATACACTATATTACCAAAAGTATTGGGAAACCTGTCTTTACACGCACATGAACTTTAATGGCATCCCAGTCTTAGTCAGTCTTAGTCCGTAGGGTTCAATATTGAGTTGGCCCACCCTTTGCAGCTATAACAGCTTCAACTCTTCTGGGAAGGCTGTCCACAAGGTTTAGGAGTGTGTCTATGGGAATGTTTGACCATTCTTCCAGAAGCGCATTTGTGAGGTCAGGCAATGATATGGATGAGAAGGTCTGGCCCGCTGCCTCCGCTCTAATTCATCCCAAAGGTGTTCTATTGGGTGGAGGTCAGGACTCTCTGCAGGCCAGTCAAGTTTCTCCACCCAAACTCGCTCCTCCATGTCTTTTTGGACCTTGCTTTGTGTACTGGTCCAAATCATTTGGTGGAGGGGGGATTATGTGGGGGAGTGTTTTTCAGGGGTTGGGCTTGGCCCCTTAGTTCCAGTGAAGGAAACTCTTAAGACTTCAGCATACCAAGACATTTTGGACAATTTCATGCTCCCAACTTTGTGGGAACAGTTTGGGGAGGGCCCCTTCCTGTTCCAACATGACTGCACACCAGTGTACAAAGCAAGGTCCATAAAGACATGGAAGAGCGAGTCTGGGGTGGAGGAAGTTGACCGGCGTGCACAGAGTCCTGACTCCAACCCGATAGAACACCTTTGGGATGAATAAGAGCGGAAACTGCAAGCCAGGCCTTCTCAACCAAATCAGTGCCTGACCCTCACAAATGCTCTTCTGGAAGAATGGTCAAGCATTCCCATAGACACACTCCTAAACCTTGTTGTCAGCCTTCCCAGAAGAGTGAAGCTGTTATAGCTGCAAAGGGTGGGCCAACTCAATATTGAACACTACGGACCAAGACTAGGATGCCATTAAAGTTCATGTGTGTGTAAAGGCGTCCCAATAATTTTGGTAATACAGTGTGCTTGCATTGAAAAATAAACTATTAAATACAGAGCTGCATTATTCTGTGTTTTTAATCTTTACCTCCTAGAGGTCCGCCTCTTACTTTTACCTACTATTTTTTGGCAGTGCATGTCAGAATAAATGACACCACATCGTGCCAATGCAGCAAACCAGCATTTCTACGCATTACCAAAACATGATGTGAATGGATTGAAGCGGCTTTAATAGTAAAATGATTCTTTTACTCTACAGCTACATACAGATGAATCTCTCTGCAGTTAGTTATAGCTGCAGCCTGTACATTATATATTAGTTTAGTCACTTTTGAGTTAATTGCCACATGCTTACTGTGGATTCTTCATCCTTGACAGTGTCAAGTCTTCTGATCGGGGTTTGTAGATTTCAGTAAATTCTTTGGTTTTGTCTTAATGACTACAAATTCCAGCCACGCAGGGGAGCGAGACTTTATGGATGTTTACAAGGAGTTCTGTATATTTTCTTTAGTGAGCCCCCAGGACCGACACACTTGTGAGACATGTAGAGGTCGGAGCTCTTGTTTGGTTAATTATCATTTCAAACTTATTCATTTTGATGGTCCACAATCCAAAGGATGGATATTTGGTGTTTTTTTATCACTGCTCCGTGGAGTCTGATGTTTAATGACCTGAAGATAAATCGGATTCCTGGAATGCCTCCTCTATATAAAACATGGATGTATATGCTAATTTCTGCTCCGAATTAGGCTCCCCTAGGCCTTATAAAAAGATATAAATCTTTTCTTTTTTCTTCTCGCTGTAGTAGCCAATACCAAATAGTATGTATGTTGTCTTGTTTTGGCAATGAATGCAGTTCTTCCAGAAACTTGACCTCACTTATCTTTAGGTGCTTTTAAGAACACAGCTAGGCCAAAAAACACCCCCAGCTTATGAATGCAGTATTAAAGAGCAGCAGCACATTGCTAAGGTCATTTCTGTGCTGTTTCACCTCCTTTAAAAATGTTCACAGTAAATTGACATGCTTCTTTGCATATGTATGTATATTTATTTGCACATTTTTTCCCCATTTCTCTTTACTTATTCTTTTCATTTCCTCCCATCTTTCCTCCTTCCTGTCTCTGCTCTTCCTTTACTTCCCAATACCTTCCTTCTATCCTTTATTCATTTCTTATTCCCTGCCTTTCTTCCTCCTTTCCCTTGGTTTTTTTCTTTCCATTGTTTCCTTCTTTCTTCTTCTTTTCTGTCATTTTCTTGTTCTCTCCATCCCTTTTTTTTTCTTTTTCCCGCTCTCTCCCCCTCTCTTCCCCTCCCTCCTCGCTCTCTCCTCCTCCCTCCTCGCTCTCTCCTCCTCCCTCCTCGCTCTCTCCTCCTCCCTCCTCGCTCTCTCCCCCTCCCTCCTCGCTCTCTCCCCCTCCCTCCTCGCTCTCTCCCCGTCTCTCCCCCGCTCTCTCCCCTTCCTCCCCGCACTCTATCCCCCCGCTCTTTCTCCCCTTCCCCTCTCCCTCTCCTCCCCCTCTCCCCTTCCCCCGCCTCCTTGCCCCCTGCCCGCTCTCTCCCCGCTCTCTCCCCCTGCCTCCTCGCTCGCTCTCTCCCCCCCCCCGCTGTCTCTCCCCTTGCCCTCTTCCCCCTTGCCCCCTGCCCTCTTCCCCTTGCCCCCTGCCCTCTTCCCCCTTGCCCCCTGCCCTCTCTTCCCTTGCCCCCCGCCCTCTCTCTCCCCTCCTTCCCGCTCTTTCTCTCTTTCTTTCTTTCTTTCTTTCTTTCTTTCTTTCTTTCTTTCTTTCTTTCTTTCTTTCTTTCTTTCTTTCTTTCTTTCTCCCGCACTCTTTCTCTCCCCCCTTCCCTCCTGCCCTCTCCCCCTCTCATCCCTCCTGCCCTCTCCCCCTCTCTCTCCCCCTCTCATCCCCCCTTCTCCCCTCTCTCCCCCTCTCATCCCCCCTTCTCCCCCTCTCATCCCCCCTTCTCCCCTCTCTCCCTCCCTCCCCTCTCTCCCTCTCTCGCTCTCTTCTCGCTCTCTCCCCTCTCTCTCGCTCTCTCCCCTCTCTCTCTCTCCCCCCTCTCTCTCTCCCCCCCTCTCTCTCCCCCCCTCTCTCTCCCCCCCTCTCTCTCCCCCCTCTCTCTCCCTCTCTCTCCCCCCCCCTCTCTCTCTCCCCCTCTCTCGCTTTCTCTCCCCCCCTCTCGCTTTCTCTCCCCCCTCTCTCTCCTCCCTCTCTCTCCCCCCTCTCTCCCCCCCTCTCTCCCCCCTCTCTCTCTCCCCCTCTCTCGCTTTCTCTCCCCCCTCTCCCTCCCCCCTCTCTCTCCCCCCTCTCTCCCCCCCCCTCCCCCCTCTCTCCCCCCCTCTCTCTCCCCCCCCCCCTCTCCCCCCTCTCTCTCTCCCCCCCCCCTCTCCCCCCTCTCTCTCTCCCCCACATCTGGCAGATCATAGAAAGGCCGGGCTGAAAAGCACAGACCTGGAGTAGATATGTTTTGATCCCCTCAAGTAAGTTAAGCTAGATGAGCAAAAAAGTTGGTAGTGAGCACAGCCCGATAGTAAATATTGTGAGATAAATCTGTGTCACGGCTTTACACTGCTTTACACTGCTTTTTTACTGTTTCAAGGACATCTTTAGCATTTCTTCAGTCCTGCTCGCTGCCTACTTATCCCTTCCTCCAGCATGCAGATTAATGGCTGTTTATTTCATCTGTCAGGGAGTTAGAGTGCTTTTTAATGATGCCTTTGATAGGAGAGCAGCCCCGGACAAAGCCCCCATTCACTGGCGCTATTATGTTTAATTGGTGACATATTTCTCCTCTGAAACACAGGACGCTACCGGCGAGGAGAGCAGCTGCTGCCCGCCAATAGGACCTGAAAAGGTTCCAGTGTAAGAGAGTCAGGGGCGTTCCACCCTAATCACTCAACTTCAGATCTTATTTGCTATTAGATTCGCATAGATCTCCTGCTTCTGTGGCCCAATGTCACAGACTCCCCTTCACCTGCACTGGACTATGTGCAACATTCATCGGCAACTACGGGATACAAGTCCTCTTCTACAGCAAACTGTCACCCAACCCAGCAACATTTTGCACAGTGCCGAAAAGCAATTTTATGCTTAACCACTGAAGTACCAGCTTGTGTATTCTACCTCTTCATTACCAGGCCATTCTTCAGATTTTATGGCTGTAATAGTTTGACGGACAATTACTCAATCAAGCAACACTGTACCCAAATGAATGTCATTTTCTAGAGACAGATCACACTTTCTTTTGGTAGTATTTATTAACCACTTTTTAAATATCTTGTATCAGGAAAGGAAAAAAAAAAGTTTTGAATAAATGACCCCTTTTTGTAAATTGGACACCCCAAGATGATCTCATTGTTGCCACAATTTTTTTTGTAAATGAAGCAAAATGCTGTCATTGAGGTGGTTATAACATGGAACTTGGTAATGGTGCAGCAGATACAGCAACTTCATGGACAAGGTACACAGAAGGAGGAGGAGGTGAAGGGATTCATGTACGGGTCACATTTAGGGCTCATTCACACCATCCACTGCATTGCAAAGCAGCGGCTGGTGTGCGGTACGGTCCAGTTTTGCTGCGCTGATACTGGCACATCGCACTGTTCACTTTTTTTTTTTTAACTAACTTTTTTATTTTTTTTTCCTTTTTATTTTTTCCTTTTTATTTTTTATTTTTTTTTTTTATTTTTTATCACTTCATTTTTTATTGTTTTCTTTTTTTTCCATACAAACAGAAACAACAAAAAGCATAAAACACCAATACATAATAAAAACACATACCCAAAAAAAAAAAAAAAAACCCTATTGTGCCCGTACTCCTCTCCCTCCCCCCTCCCCACTCCGCCCTCCAATCATATACACAAAATATCAAGCCATCTTCTCCATATCCTTTCAAAATTCCCTGGGCATCCTCTATGCAGAAAAATATATTTTTCCTTAACTAGGATTTACCTTATTTTGTATCTTCCATTCTGCTACTGTAGGTGGAAATGGTGATGTCCACTTTTGCTCTATAAGCTTCCGAGCCTGGAATAGGCTCCAAATTATTGAAATCCCCCGGGATTTCACCTTCTTCCAAGGATACCCAAGAGGCATCCCCCAGGTTCTGGAGAGAGCCCGGTCCCAGAAACGCTATTACAACAAACTTTATTAAAATGTCACACAGTGACATTTTATAGAGGTCTATCGGCCAGCGTGCGTTGACCTGCATGGCTTTGGAATAAGTACTGTACGCAGTACTTTTTTTTTCAATGCTACAACACAGTGGTGTGAACTGGCCTCACTGGAGACCAGGCATTTTGTCTCGTCTTGCAGTGGACGTGTGGTGGGACTGTGCTGGAATTAGCTGCTCAGTGCAGTCCCACCGCACCTGGTGTGAATGGACCCTAAAGCCCCGTACACACAGGCGCCGAACGTCGGGGGACTTCGACCAGTTTAGTAAAAATCGCCTGACATTCGGCCCGTGTGTTTGGCCGGCTTCTGTCGGATGGGCATGCTAGAAAACCAGCAGCTGACCGGCTCCCGACCAGCGCTGATCAGAGTGTTCTGGCGAGGGGGGGGGGGGGCAGCAGCATCATTCTCCTGTCAGAACACAACAGCTCAGCGGGGGGAGATCACTGTACTAACGTTGGATTGTTAGTGCAGCGCCTCCAACTGGAGCTGTCAGCTTTTTTTTCGTTTAATCCGCTGGGTTGAACTTGAAAAAACTTTTAGTGTGTACCCGGCTTTAGTGGGAGGATGGAAATGAAGGGGTTATTGTGCAGAATAAGGGAGGTGACGGAGTCAAGTCACATAGAAGCAGCATGGAGATAAGATGTACATGGGAGGAGGGAGTTTAAATGGGTTAAAAGAAAAGATCCTACAATCAATTACAACCCCATAGCTTTGTTTGGCCGCCACCTATGATCTCTTCATTCAGTAATCTTCATTCAATAATCTTTGTTCATAAATCCTCACTTCCTCCCATTCCCATCCAGTGATGGATCAGATCACAACCATTCATGGCACAGTGGTTGCCCTTTTTTTTGTTTTCTGAAGTGCTGTTTATAAACAACACTCCAGAAATACATGTCCACCAATCCGCCATTTTAATATATATCATACCTGGCCAATGCCCCTGGAAGCTGGGAATCACTGAATCGCTCAGCATGGGCACCATTCAGAGAATACGGGGGGATTTACTAGAACTGGAGCACTCACAACCTGGTGCAGCTGTGCATGGTAGCCAACAGCTTCTAACTTCAGCTGTTTGAGAAAAAGTGGTTCTAAAGGCTCAATGCATTCTCTGCATTAAGGTACAAAAAACCTTCTGTGTGCAGCTCCCCAGCTCCTCCTCCTATACTTACCTGAGCCCTATCTCTATCCAGCGATGTGCATGAGAGCAGCAGCTCTCATGGGTCTCTCTCCCCCCATTGGCTCACACAGAAATTGGCTTCTGCTGCTGTCAATCACAGCAGTGAGCCAATGAGGAAAGCACAGGGTGGGGGGCAAAGCCAAGCCTCACTCTGTGTGTGATTGGACACACACAGTGTGGCTCAGTAGTGAAACTGCTCGAGTGCCACCATAGCAAGAGGCCTGCTATTGAGGGCACTCAGCAGGAGGGAGGGGCCAGGACCGCCGGCGGGGGACCTAAAAAGAAGAGGATCAGGGCTGCTCTGTGCAAAGCCATTGTACAGAGCAGGTAAGTGTTTTATTTTTTTTAATTCCTTCCATTAGAATAATTTTAAGCTTTGACAATAAAACCTGGAAGCCAATTGGTTTCTATGCAGAGCTGCATTAGATTTTACACAGTTACGCCAGTTTTAGTAAATCTCCCCCACTGTGTTGCATTTTCTGAATGAATGCAAACCTTTCTTTTATTGGACATAGTGGAGAGTGTGACATCACTGCCCCACCCCTCTACCTTATCCAATCGGAGAACAATTTGCATTATTCAGCATCAGTCCAGCTCCTCAGCACAGGACCTGGAATCTAGTGGAGATTTGGTGGTGTCTACTGCAGTGATTTCCAGCTTCCAGGGGCATCATCCAGGTAGGGTTTATTTATTACTGGTACTTGTATAGCGCCATCAGTTTACGAAGCACTTTACGTATATATTGTACATTCACATCAGCCCCTGCCCTCAAGGAGCTTACAATCTAAGAGCCAATTAACCTATCAGCATATCTTTGGAGTAAATCCACACAGGCACAGGGAGAACATGCAAACTCCAGGCAAGT
This sequence comes from Aquarana catesbeiana, assembly GCF_042186555.1. Classification (NCBI taxonomy): domain Eukaryota; kingdom Metazoa; phylum Chordata; class Amphibia; order Anura; family Ranidae; genus Aquarana; species Aquarana catesbeiana. The sequence continues at coordinate 933,078,006 of NC_133324.1, read as the reverse complement.
AGTTGTTGGAATTCAAATCGGTCACCCTAGTGCTGCTAGGCTGGCGTGCACTAAGCCACACATAGTTACATTGGTCCAACTTGGACAGAGCCATACCTGGAATTCTTCTTTAATCATCATTCATAAGTCCTCTCTTCCCCCCCTTTCCCATCCGACGATGGCTAAGATCACTCCCATTCACGAGCACACTGGCTGCCCATGGGGGTTTCCTGAAGTGCCGTTTATAAACAACCCTCCTAAAACACATGTCCACCAATCCAATACATACGGCAGTAGTGATGTTAAGAGTATACCTGTAATTATTATTATTATTATACACGATTTATATAGCGCCAACAGTTTACGCAGCGCTTTACAACATGAGAGCAGACAGTACACTTACAATACAAATCAATACAGGAGGGATCAGAGGGCCCTGCTCATTAGAGCTTACAATCTAGAAGGGTGGGTCAAGTGGAAACAAAAGGTAATAGCTTGGGGCGGTGAGATGATGGAGAAAATGAAAAAACAGTTGTTGTTAGGTGTGGGTAGGCTTCTCTGAAGAGAAGGGTTTTTTAGGGATTGTCTAAAAGCTAATAGAGTAGGAGATAAGCGGACAGATTGGGGTAGGGCATTCCATAGGATTGGAGAGGCTTTGGAAAAGTCCTGGAGGCGAGTATGGGAGGAGGTGATGAGGGAGCTAGAGAGCAGAAGGTCTTGAGAGGAACGAGTAGGTTGGTATTTAGAGACTAGGCTAGTGATGTAGCTGGGTGCTAAATTGTGGATGGCTTTGTACGTAGTTAGTATTTTGAATTCAATTCTTTGGCAGACCGAAACAAGTGGAGGGATTGACAGAGAGGGGTAGCAGAGACAGAGCGATTGGTAAGGTGGATGAGTCTGGCAGCAGCATTCATGATGGATTGAAGAGGTGATAGACTATGTAGAGGTAAGCCAATGAGAAGGGAGTTGCAGTAGTCGAGGCGAGACATGACCAGCGAGTGAATTAAGAGCTTTGTTGTGTCATTGGTTAGAAAGGGGCGTATTTTGGAGATGTTGCTGAGGTTGAGGTGGCAGGATTTGGATCGTGATTGGAAGTTAAAAGAGCTTAAAAGAAAGTTCGGAGTCCAGGACTACACCTAGGACCTTGGCATGTGGGGATGGGCTTCTAGTTGTGCCATAGATTTTGACAGAGAGATCAGGGGAAGGGACATATGCGGGAGGAAGAATTATAATTTCGGTTTTAGATAGATTGAGTTTGAGGAAGTGGTATGACATCCAGACTGATATATCTGATAGTAAATTAGTGATACGTGAGGAGACAAAGGGAGTGAGCTGAGGGGTAGAGAAATAGATTTGGGTGTCTTCAGCATAGAGATGGTATTGGAAGCCATGGGAGGCTATCCGCTGATCCAGGGAGGAGGTGAAAATAGGAGTGGTCCAAGAACAGAACCTTCGGGGACCTCAACTATGAGTGGAGACCAATGGCCAACAACGTCAGACAAGCTCAGTTCTCAGGTCTGCGAAAGATGGGAAAGTCTGAATAGCTAGACCTATGATCAGGGTCACAAGACAAGGTCGGTGCAGGAGAGAGTTTCGTTGTCGGGGTCACAAGCCAAAGTCCTTTTCATAACAGCACAAGAAGTAGCTCAATTTAGTAAGCAGGATCTCAGACAATCTGGCGACAGGAAGTGCAGAGGCAAGGCTTATATAGGAAGTTCATGGGAGGAGGAAGGAGTTCAAGGTTCAACAGCAACCAAGACAAAAGGCAGGGATGTCCAATGGATCAGGCAGGATTATCCAATAGATCAGGCAGGGAGCTGCCCAGCATCCTAGATAGCTAAGGGAGAAGAATCAATGCCAGACACAGAAGAGGTCCCAGGTTTGAGCCCAAGTCCTGACAAGTGAAGTGTGTTTTTTGTTTTTTTTTGTTTTATTATTATTAATATTATTATTATTATGCGTCCCTATTAAACCTGGTAAAATTTGCACATTTTAGATTGAACATGCGGTGAAAAAGCACATAAGTAAAAGGTAAACTTCATCGAAAACCAGATGACAGAATGGTCCATAGACCCAGAGATGTAGACTGCTGGATTTAGAAATGTTTTCTTTTCCCGTACAAATCAAGCATGACATCACTTTCTACAATCTCCCATGTATGAGGCCACCCATCACATTAATGGACCAATAAGGAAGCTGGGAAGGAGGGGGGTGGGGGGTAGCCGTGTGTTGTAGTGGCAAGAGGGTAAGGGTCAAATTTGACTATTACAGGAAGAGTCAACAGTTTTCCTAAATCCTGTATCTCCAGATTTACTGAATATCCTGACATGCAGTTTTAAGTGAACATAGCCTGTTTATGTAATTAAACATTTGAGAGAAAAATTTAAATTATTCAAAGATGAGGCTAAAATATCTTTCCTAGAGAAAATTCTTCTCTAAACTACTTCTAAGATGATCATATAATCCCTACTTCAGGCGAGGACAGGGCAGTCTGAACACTGACCCCTTCATGTCATCAGAGGTTAAATAAATAATGTGGAGACCTTTACTCACCAAAGGGAGCCTTGGGCAGTTTTTTTTTTTTTTTTAGTCATGAAAGGTTTTTTTAGCATTTTTCTTACTCTTTAGTTATCCATTCCTGCAAAAATGGTAGATACCCAGTAACGAAAGAATAATCCCATATAATTGTTTTGTGTTTTTTTTTTTTTTTTAAAGAATTTTGCCATATGACAACTTTAAGTGAAAATCCACGCACGTTTTTCTCTTATTGCTTTGTGTTCCAATAAGAGAGAATTTTCTTCGCTCATGATCACCCTGTGTGCCCCATGGTTTAACAGTGCTTAGTAAGGGAAAAACTTGTCAACCAGGACAAAGAATTAAAAACTTTTGTGTGAGGGTCAAAGCTTCTGGTTCTCCTCTTCTGGACCTTCCCCTCTCCATTGAATTACATTGTAATCTTGGCCCAGCAGGGCTTGCAAGTTTGTGCAGTGCCCTGCAGTGTATTTTGGCTAAATCTGGTCCTCTTAAGCTGGTCATAGATGATTAGAATCCCTGCTGAACCAGCCGAGATTTCGAACCATTTATGGGCAGGCTGATTGGCATGAGTCAACTTTGGCAGAACCTGCATGTCTGATTTTTATATGTGAATATTGGCAGTGGCAATAGCGGCTAGCAACAATCGCTGTGTTCTCCCGGCAGCGACATCTCCCCGCACCCCCCTGCCAGGAGAACACAATAGTTCTGTGGGAGGGATTCCCCCATGGGATAGGCTCCGCTGATGCCGTTGCGTCATTTGTACCAAAAGCGCTTTTTGTATCTTCTCAAATGTGAGTGTTCCTTATTTTAATAAATACACTTTTTACTAAACGGAATTACATTATGTGGCACTCTGTTCTCCTTGACCTTATTATATCACTCTACAGGAGAAATTTGATCCACCTCGTTCTGAGATTGTCCACCCTAAGGGTTATTGTCATTGTGAACCATCTGAAGTATTGTGGGATCACCCTACTTACAAGCTAGAGGTTGCCTACACAGATGCCCTTATCCATTGGTGTAATTTCACCACAAGCCTTGTTGACTCATCAGGCGTATGGCCTTTTGAGTCCAAGCATTCTGGTAAGCCTCCATACAGTCGGTGGTGTATATTTTGCCTGTATTTTCCTCACATCTATCTCTACTTTTGAGGCCAAGAGGATGTCATGCGATTTTTCTTTCCTGCAACCACAGGATGAAGGAAAGAAAATCGCACTGTCTATGGCCTGCCCTAAAGTAGACCTATTGTCTGTGTCCTTACATTTTTTGGACACCCCACACTGCTCCAATTATAATAAGCTGTTAAGTTTTCTCCTCCAACTGATCCTCATGCTTTCCCGACTGCAGGTTGAAGAAAGAAGTTGCTGCTGGTGAGTTACATAACTGTCAACAGGCAGAAGTGATGCTTTGGTAGAGCCATTGATTGGTTGAAAGCAGACAATTGACATCTTATTAGTGCTCCGTTTTGGAACCTGCAACTAGACTAAACTCAGAACAGTGGCGGGCTCTGCGTTTAGTTTAAATTGGACATTCTTTGTGTGTGTGCCACTACTAGTGTTTTTTCAGTTTAGTTTATGTTCTAGAAGCTCCTGCGTTGTATGCTCATGTCACATCTGCCTAGTCCTACACTCATCATTTAGAAGAGAAGGGCATTGAATTTAGTGGACTCCCAACTGTGAGACGCCCCTGCTTAAAACCTTAAAACCCAGAATAGAGAACAGAGTAGAGTGCAAGTTGGTCAGTGGAAAGAATGCTCCTTACATTGGTGGTCCGTGGGGAGAATGCTCCCTACATTGGTGAACAGTAGCGGTGGGCCGAACGACCCCCCTCCCCCCGGTTCGGTGCACCAGAACACCTCGAATGGGCAAAAAGTTCTAGCGAACATGCAAACCCTATTAAAGTCTATGGGAGACGAACATGAAAAATCAAAAGTCTTCATATTTCGAAGGCTTATATGCAAGTTATTGCCATAAAAAGTGTATAGGGACCCGGGTACTGCCCTAGGGGAAAGGTATCAATGCAAAAAAAGTTTTTAAAACAATTGTTTTTAAAGGAGCAGTGATTTTAATGATGCTTAAAGTGAAACAATAAAAATGAAATATTCCTTTAAATATCGTGCCCGGGGGTCCCCTTAGTCTGCCGATAAAGTGGCGCATCTGTACAATGTATAGAACATGCCGCAGCAATAATGACATTTCTAAAGGAAAAAATGTCATTTAACCACTTCAGCCCTGGAAGGATTTACCCACTTCCTGACCGGGCCATTTTTTGTGATACAGCACTGCGTCCCTTTAACTGACAATTGCGCGGTCATGCGACGTTGTACCCAAACAAAATTGACGTCCTTTTTTTTTCCCCACAAATGGAGCTTTCTTTTGGTGGTACTTGATCACCTCTGAGGTTTTAATTTTTGTGCTTCAAACAAAAAAGAGTGACACTTTTGGAAAAAAAAAAAGTTTTGCTTTCTACTATAAAACATTTCCAAAGAAAAAATGTAAAACAAATTTATTCATCAGTTTAGGCTGTGTATATTGATTGGTTTGCACAAAAGTTATCATGTCTACAAAATAGGGGATAGATTTGTGACATTTTTATTTTTTACACTTTTTTGGGAACCAGTGACATTATTACAGTAATTGGTGCTAAAAATATGCACTGTTGTACTAATGGCAGGGAAGGGGTTGACATCAGGGGCAATCAAGGGGTTAAATGTGTACCCTGCAGGTGTTTTCTAACTGTATAGGAGACTGTGTGACCGGGGAAACACACAGATCTGTCTTCTTGCTTAGCAGAAATACAGGATCTGTGTGATCTCCCCTGTCAAAATGGAGATCTACCTTGTTTACACAAAAAAAAAAAAAAAGTGTCCCGCGATTTACATCCATCGTCAATCACGCCGCCCGACGGACCTGAATAGTGGAAAAAAAATGAAAAAGTTCCGCCTCGATGGGAGGCTTCTCGGCGACTGCTGTCTCTTCGCTTTGAAAGCCATTATATAGGCAAGGGTGGGACCACCCAGTGACGTAAATGAGTGTGACCCCAACCCCTTCTGACATCACATGATGAGAGCCCTCCCATGGAGGTGGAGCTTTTTCTATTTTTCGGGTCCGTCGGGTGGCGTGATTGACGGTGGATGTACATCGTGGGACATTTTATTATTTATTTATTTTTAATAAAGAAATTGTAAAAAACTGTCTCTTGTGGTTTTAACTTTTTGACACTTTTTTTGGTGAATGGGTAGAGGTACAATGTACCCGATACCCATTCACATAGGGTGGGGGCCAGGGTCTGGGGGCCCCCTTGTTAAAGGGGGCTTCCAGATTCCAATAAGCCCTCTGCCCGCACACCCCGATAACCACCGGCCAGGGAAGAGGTCCTTGTCCCCATCAACATTGGGACAAGGTGCTTTGGGGTGCACCCCAAAGCACCCTCCCCATGTTGAGGGCAAGCGGCCCGATATGGTGCAGAAGGGGTGGCGCCCACTTGCACCCCCCCCACCCCCCCACCCCCCCCCCCCCCCCCCCCCCGCTTTCCTCACCTGCCAGACTGCATGCTCAGATAAGGGTCTGAGCACCTTCTTTTTTTTTTTTTTTTTTTTCTGGCATGGTTTCACTTGAAATATATACCAGACCCAAATGGCCTGGTTTTGGGGGGGACCCCATGCCTTTTTTTTCCCCTAATGCTGTCATAGGGTTCTCCTTAACCACTTTGCTTCAATACATTGTATTATATACTCTGCACTGCGTTATATACACCATACTGACTGCACTATATACTCTGCGCTGCGTTCTATTCACTATACTTTCTGCACTATATACTCTGCACTGCGTTTACCTACACTACACTGACTGCACTATATACTCTGCACTGGCTTATATATTTTACACTGACTGCACGCTCAATCCATTAACCTGCCTAATCGCTCTTCATTTATAATACACGGCCACCGTTTAAGCAGCTTTTAGTGTGGGGCGTGGACTTAGCCCCTGAGCCATGATTGGCCAAATGCACCCTGCCTTTGGCCAATCATGGCTCTCAAAGCACATCGTGCTGTGATTTGGCCAAAGAATACAGGTCAGGTGCATGCTTTGGCTAACCAACAGCCTTCAATGCACTGCGATCTCGCAGTGCATTATGGGGCGCATCGCGACGGGCGAACGTCCCGCGAGCACCCTATTAGTTCATTTGTTCTACGAACTTGCTTTCGACTCGAACATCGGGACTATCCCTAGTAATCATTGGGAAGAATGCCCCTTACATTGGTGGTCAGTGTGAAGAATATCCCTTACATTGGTGATCAGTGGGAAGAATGCTCCTTACATTGGTGGCCAGTGGGAAGAATATCCCTTACATTTGTGATCAATGAGAAGAATGCTCCTTACATTGGTGATCAGTGAAAAGAATGCTCCTTACATTGGTGATCAGTAAGGAGAATGCCCCTTACATTGGTGGCCAGTGGGAAGAATGCTCCTTACATTGGTGATCAGTGGGAAGAATGCTCCTTACATTGGTGGTCAGTGTAAAGAATGCTCCTTACATTGGTGGTCAGTGTAAAGAATGCTCCTTACATTGGTGGCCAGTGAGAAGAATGCTCCTTACATTGGTGATCAGTGAAAAGAATGCTCCTTACATTGGTGATCAGTGAGGAGAATGCCCCTTACATTGGTGGCCAGTGGGAAGAATGCTGCTTACATTGGTGATCAGTGGAAAGAATGCTCCTTACATTGGTGGTCAGTGTAAAGAATGCTCCTTACATTGGTGGCCAGTGAGAAGAATGTCCCTTACATTGGTGATCAGTGAAAAGAATGCTCCTTACATTGGTGATCAGTGAGAAGAATGCCCCTTACATTGGTGGCCAGTGGGAAGAATGCTCCTTACATTGGTGATCAGTGAGAAGAATGCTCCTTACATTGGTGGTCAGTGTAAAGAATGCTCCTTACATTGGTGGCCAGTGAGAAGAATGTACCTTACATTGGTGATCAGTGTAAACAATGTCCCTTACATTGGTGATCAGTGGGAAGAATGTCCCTTACATTGGTGATCAGTGGGAAGAATGTCCCTTACTTTGGTGATCCTTGGGAAGAATGCTCCTTACATTGGTAGTCAGTGGGAAGAATGCTCCTTACATTGGTGGTTAGCAGGAAGAAATCCTCCATTATAAATATTGTAGCTAAAAAGGAATTTGGTGGTTAGTTATCTGAGAGTCAGAAATTGCTCAATGCTCAAGGAATGTAAGGAGCATTATTTCCATTGATCTCCAGTGTAAGGATGCGCTGGAGGTCAGTGGAAAGAATGCTCCTTACTTTGTTGGTCAGTGGGAAAAATGCTCCTTACGTTGGTGGTAAGTAGGAAGAAAGCCTCAATTACTAATATTGTAGCTAAAAATAAATAAATTGGTGGCTAGTTAATTGCCCAATGCTCAAGGAACTCTCTTGAACAACCTCTTGAGGAACCCTAAGGTTCCACGAAAACCTGGTTGAGCGAGGCCGCTCTAGCATTTACCAAACCAAAATATCACTTTTAAATGGTGTGACCCTTTTAATTGTGTCCTCACAGTGCATCTGATGTAAATTAACTGAAATGTCACACGGCTGTTAATTTCGTAGTACAGCAAACTGTATATTAGTAGGAATGTTTAAAGTTTTAAAAGGTCAGCTACATGGGTAATTAATGGCTGGTGGTAGTAATTAGGTACTTGGCAGTCCTTACTGTCTTGTGGGTGTTCTTCTCCCTGGATGTTCCATGTGACAACAGAACAGAGGGAAGTCACAATGATACTCAGTTGTTCCACTTCTCATCCAATTAAAATTAGAATTTCATCTCCCTGATTCTAAGTATGCCCTCTGCTCCTCCTTTACAAAAGGAGATTTTTTTTTTTTTTTCTTACAAAAAGTTCACCTTTTTGTATTTTGTATCCTTATGAACTCATCCGATGACTGGCCAACCACTGTCAGACTTTAATCTTTGATCCCGACGCTTAGACTGAAACAGATGCAGTGTTTGGCCAGCATTTTTACAGATGGATTTTTCATTAAAATTTGATTGAAAATTCAACTTTTTATGAGCCAGATTGTGCTAACAGGGCTCGAACTTCAGCCGATTCAGCAGGAATCAGCTGAAATTCAGGTCATCTATGGTAAGTCTGATTTGCCTTACTAGTTGTTCTCTTGCGACTACAAAATGATTAGTCTCTGTGTTCTAGAGAATATGGTAGAGGGAAGGTTTGGGTAATTTACCAGGAGAAACTGGGAGGGCTGGAGCCACTCATTCTAAAAAAAATGCTGTTTAGTCAGCCCACTACAGTACCTAGGAGGTGAGTGCATTTCTGGCAGCTGAACAAGTATTTTTCTGTACCTACAGGGTCTTTAAGGCATCTATGGAGGTGCAGGACTGCGTGTAAATTGCACACTTTCCTCCACCTGCAGTAAAAACCCACTGCTGTTAGCAGACGCATAGGGGTGCCATTACTTTAAAAAAAAAACAGGCTGCTGTGCTCATGCAAACGTCGGCTGCAGGGAAACCCGCAATAGTGTGAACCTAACCTAAAGCCTAACTTCAGCTTTCATTTAACTTTTAATAGTTCATTTGAACAAAGCTGGTCCAAATTAACAATTTTATTCACCAGCAGATGTATCGCTGTCAGGGCTGTATAAACTGTATGTAGCATCAGGTATATATACAGTATACAGCGCTGTGTTGCAGCACCGGCATATGGACTTGCTGTTCTCAAAACAAAACTCGGTTGGACTGAGTACTGCCCAGCTTTTCCAAGAGGCCTTGTATTTTTATGAATGAATACACGGATTTCTCTGGGTGAGGTGGTGATCATGACATCATCTGCCCCCCTCAGTTTGGTTTGCATGTAAATATGAAAACAATTTAGAGATTTGTAGAATAAAAAAAATGAATTCATATATTAAATACTATTATAACAGGTATTAAAGTGGATCTAAGTGTCTAAATACCTCTGCTCCAATTATCCAACATTCACAAGGTCCCTTTCTGGTGCCAGCATTTTCTCCTTGGCATCTGGCAGATGCTAGGTCTTTGGCAGTCTTGATTGACTGGAACATAATGTACCCTGAGCTACACATGTGCAACTCAGCGTACACAAGAGACTGCAAACAGACATATATGTTTAATTTGTTGCTGGAGAGACATAGCCTGTCTGTGGAGGCTTCCAAGTCCCGGAGACATAGCCTGTCTGTGGAGGCTTACAAGTCCCGGAGACATAGCCTGTCTCTGGGTGCGTCCAAGTCCCGGGGACATAGCCTGTCTCTGGATGTTTCCAAGTCCCGGAGACATAGCCTGTCTCTGGATGTTTCCAAGTCCCGGAGACATAGCCTGTCTCTGGATGTTTCCAAGTCCCGGAGACATAGCCTGTCTCTGGATGTTTCCAAGTCCCGGAGACATAGCCTGTCTCTGGATGTTTCCAAGTCCCGGAGACATAGCCTGTCTCTGGAGGCTTCCAAGTCCCGGAGACATAGCCTGTCTCTGGAGGCTTCCAAGTCCCAGAGACATAGCCTGTCTCTGGAGGCTTCCGAGTCCCGGAGACATAGCCTGTCTCTGGGTGCTTCCAAGTCCCGGAGACATAGCCTGTCTCTGGGTGCTTCCAAGTCCCGGAGACATAGCCTGTCTCTGGGTGCTTCCAAGTCCCGGAGACATAGCCTGTCTCTGGGTGCTTCCAAGTCCCGGAGACATAGCCTGTCGCATGTCTTTTCTGTAATAAAAAGCTTGCCAGTTTGCAATTTCTTTAACATCTTAGTTCCACGTTAACATGTAATACAAATATCAGAATACAATATTTTTCCATATAGTTAGACTTTTACTGATACAAAGTATGTTTATGAAGCAACACATTCTGGTACTGTGCAACAGCACATTGGAGCACTCCTTGCAGTTGTATGGATCATTCCAGGAAAGACAATGTTGCATCAGCAAAGTGATTCTGAAAATTTTAGTTGTATGAAAAATAGGATAAAAATAAGAGTTTCCCTTAAAGCCGAGTAGAGAGCCTAATGAGAATGTGCTGAGTGCAGGAATCCATAGCAGTCACATTTCAGTTTACTGAAGTTAGATCAGTTTCCTTCGTGTGTTCCAATTCTCCGACGGCTGATTAATACAGAAGGATCAAATGTTACTTCCAGCCTGCTTTGTGTTGGAAACATTTTTTCTTTTATGCCTTTGTAAGCTTAGTTAGGGTCGTGTGGACTTAGAAAAGAGAGAGGGGGGGGGGGGGGCTGGTGTATAACCGGAAGAAAAATCAAAAGAGTATTGTTTTGCTGGCCATAAACAGATATTTCAACTTGCCTTCCTTTCCATCCAATCACTTTGTAGTTCCATTGTAGATGGAAAGCCACAGTGTACTTTTGTCTGATAATTTTATACAATTTATAACAGATTTAATGGGAACCAGTTATAGCTGGGCATATGCGAGCGTCTGAAGACGTAGAAACCGTTTCAGTCTAATGTATGGGCTCACTCCTACGTATTCCTATTTTTGCTTTACTGACTGATCCCTACACTGCAGGGAGGGAAGAAGTAACCCTGTACTTCCCAGTATAGAGGTGCATGTTATTCAGCTTCCTATATCCCATATGGGGCATGGCGATTGGTCCAGTTCCACCCCAGGAAAGCTCCAACTAGAGTGACTTGGAACTTACACAGGACTCTTGATGGGAGGAACCAAGGAAGGCAAAATAAATACAGATTAAAGTTTAGCTTGAAGTGCCATACTTTGACAGGGTAAGTAAAGCTAAATAAAGTGACGAATATAAATCTTTCATAGTTGAGCCTGCACAATGAATGTAAAATGTTCTAGTTTTGGATGGAGCTTTGAAGGTATATCTTCTAAATCAGTGATCATCAACCCTCTCCTCAGAGCCCACTAACAGGCCAGGTTTGCAAGATAACTGAAATACATCACAAGTGATATCATTTGCTGCTCAGTGATTGCAGTATTCTAGTCTGCATCTCCCCAAGGTAATACATAAAACCTGGCCTGTTAGTGGGCCCGGAGGACAGGGTTGATGACCACTGATCTAAATGGTCTGGAGTTGTAAGTGAAGTACCCCAAGGCCTGGGATTCTGTTTAATTTATACATAAATGATATAGAGGTTGATATAAATAGTTCAGTCTCAGTGTTTTGCTGACACTCAAAACTAAACAGGGTAATAGGTTGACAGCAACTATACAGGAAGACCTCGATAAAATAGAGGGGGGGGCTGCTGCAGTACATGGCAAATGAGGTTCAATGTAAAAAATGTAAAGTAATGTATTTAAGAGCTAAACATAAGAATACAAGTTATTGGCTAGCGGGAGAACCTCTGGGGTAATCAAGGATGGAAAAGGAATCTTGGGGGTCCAATAGATCACAGACTCAGCAATGCCAAGCTGCAGCAGACCAGGTCAGCAGACTGTATTCGGCCACATCTGAAGTATGCCGTCCAGTTCTGGTCGCTGGTCCTCCAGAAGGATGTTCTGGAGCTAGAAAGAGTCCAGAGAAGGTGCAACTAAACGAATAAGGGGACTGGGGGACCTCCGTTTTGAGCAACGACTACTCACATGAAATGTATTCTCCCCGGAGAAGAAGAGATGCTTAAGAGGGGATACAAATACAATATACAAATATCTAAATGGTGATCCTAGCAAAGGGAGGTGGCTTAAGAAGACACATGGCCTTATAACAACAGTACCTAAAACATCTGCTTGCATTGAACATTGGGACAATTCTCACAAAATCCTTAATAGGTGGTATCTGACCCCATATAGATTGGCAAAAATATTCCCCTCCATATCGCCATTATGTTGGAGGTGCAATGAGTCTTCAGGTAACCTATACCATACACTATGGGCCGCCAAAAGTTTAACAAGTTTCTGGAAAGCTATCTCCTCTTTTATAGCAGACCTCACAGGCATGTTAATAGTTTTGACACCAGAAATGACCTTACTAGGAATAAATCTGGATAGATACCTACTATGTTTTACGATGATAGTAATACAAACTAGCGGCAAGGCTAACCATCACAAGCATGAGGAAATCTACAGAAACTCCTAACTTGTCAGGGATGGTCACTAGAATAAGCACTCAAGCCCAATATGAGCTTCTTCTAGCTCAGAAAAAACTCAGTTAATAATTTCATAAGAAACTGGCAAGAATGGCTTAAAAAAAAAATAAAAGAGCCTCTAACTATTTAAAAGGTTGTGATGTATAATTAACCACTTGCCGACAGCTGGACACCGATATACGTCGGCACAATGGCAGCGCTGGGCAAATGGGCGTACCTGTACCTCCCCTTTAAGAGGCAGGGATAGCAGGAGCACGCCGCTTACAGCGTGACCGGCGAACTCAATGTCCGCCGGTCTCCCTGCGATCGTGTCACAGCCTCAGAATGAGAAAGTAAACCAGGCATTTCCCCGTTCTGACTTGTGTCATGACAGATCACTGCTCTCTGTCATTGGGAGAGTAGCCCCCCCCCCCCCCCACAGTTAGAATCACTCCCTAGGACAAACTTAACCCCTTTACTTCCAGTGTCATTTACACAGTAATCAATGCATTTTTATAGCACTGATCGCTGTATAAATGACAATGGTCCCAAAATAGTGTCGAAAGTGTCCGATGTGTCCATCATAATGTCGCAGTCCCGATAAAAATCGCAGATCGCCACCATTATTAATGATAAAAAAAAAATAATAAAACTATCCCCTATTTTGTAGACGCTATAACTTTTGCGCAAACCAATCAATATACGCTTATTACGTTTTTTTTTTTTTTTTTTTTTACCAAAAATATGTAGAAGAATACATATCGGCCTAAACTGAGGAAAAAAATCGTTTTTTATATATATATTTTTGGGGGATATTTATTATAGCAAAAAGAAAAAAATATTGCATTTTTTTTTTCAAATTTGGCGCTTTTTTTTGTTTATAGCGCAAAAAAATAAAAAACGCAGAGGTGATCAAATACCACCAAAAGAAAGCTCTATTTGTGGGGAAAAAAAGGACGTCAATTTTGTTTGGGTACAACGTCACACGACCGCGGAATTGTCAGTTAAAGCGACGCAGTGCCGAATCGCAAAAAGTGCTCTGGTCAGAAAGGGGGTAAAATCTTCCGGGGCTGAAGCGTTTAATACCAGGTTGGATACTACTGATTTATTTTTATTGTACCTGTCACCTTTTATAAAGAGTGGAATTGACATTGACTGACATCCCTTCTGGCTCCAGATCCTGCTTGCTGTTTTACTACGCTCATCTCCGGCTCCCTTACATTTGGCTTGTCTGACTATCCGTTCCCGTTCCTGAACTCTGGCTATGTTTTGACTATGTTCTATTTATTTTTATTTTTAAACAAGTGTGATTTAACTGTACTTCTGTTTCGGTCTGATTTCATGGTTTCTGGCAGCTGCTGACATAAAAAAAAAAATCTGAGGAGGTTTGTTTTATGGGATTTAGCTGGGCCCGGTAGGATGGATAGAAGGACCACCTTAGGGGAAGGGGTGAGAGACTACTCATACATTTTGTTATAAACCTCAAAAATTTGTGTCCAAAAAGGGCGAACCCGATCACACTCCCACCGAACGTGAAGGTAGGTTCCTCTTCCTCTGTAACAGCGCCAACGGGTATCAGGAGTGTTGGGGAAGATGCTGTTAATAGTGACTGGATACCTATACCATCTAGTGAGCAGTTTGTAGTTCTTCTCCTGTGTGAAGCTGGAGATCGAAGACTTATCGGTAAATGTAAAGGAGGAGGTCTGCCATTCTCCCGTAGAGATCTCCGTCTCCAGGTCTCCGGACCACTTGTGTGTAAAAGTGGGTAGGGTGTTATGTGTGTTGGGAAAGGATCTCCTTGTAAATTTAGATGTGCAATTTTTAAACCTGCATATTTAGGTACTTGCATAAACCAAATTGTAAATATTTCTGTTTAAATAGTTTCCTATAGCGATCTGATCGTTTCAGTAATCACTGTGTCCTCTTTGTTTTTTCAGGGTAAAGTAGCACAGACGGCGTGCATGTCGGCCTGCAAACACCTTGCCACGTCTCTGACCCAGTTGCTCCTGGAGGCTGAGGTCAAGCAGATCACTATGGGGGCCTTGCAGCAATTCAACCTGGATGTGAAAGAGTGCGAGAGTAAGTGGCTTCATATTCCCAACTTTAGATAAAATACCCTACGTCAACTGCGTGATGAAACCCACACAAGCACAGGGAGAACATGCAGACAGTGTCCGGACCAGAACGATAAGGCAGAAGTGCCAACTACAAAGCCACTGTGCTGCCCACTTTACAGTGCGATTTGCATTTTTAAGTAATTAATGAGTGCAAATTGCACTGCAAAGAATTACATGCGATTTGAACAGGAATGCGGTGCGATTCCTGCCCGAATCATATATGGTTTCCCGCACTGCTCCTATCTGAACTTAGGCTTGTCATAGTAATTTTTTTATCCAGCCTTCACACAAGAGCGGTGCGGGAAACCTTCCTGCATGAGGGGTTCCACCATCTCCAGATCTGACCGTGGACAGCTACGTCTACGGCTTGGGCTCCTACATCTCCCCATGGCTTTAGTCCCCACATCTCCAGTGGCTCTCTCCCCCCCAGCCTGACGGTATGGACTACGGGGACTCAGCACCATCACATGGACGGCGCTGACCAATCAGAAGTCGTCTAGCATGTACTGTCAGCTTCTGTCAAGAGAGAGAGCTGTGAGGATTTCAAATCCCCGGACCGGTGAAGCGGCTTTTCGGCGTCTGACAGTAGAGGGATCATGGCAATCTGGTACAGCTGGATGGGGTCCAGTGGATGGTTGGAACCGCTGGAGGCTGGGAGGGAGATCCACTGGAGATACAGGGAACAAAGCCACGGGCGAGGAAGGAGAAGCTCAAGCCCATACTTGTCATGCAGGGAGGTTTCCCACACCGCTCCTGTGTGAACTCAGGTTCAAAATCATGACAATAGCAGCAAAACAAATACTCTTGCGCACAAATGTGTTAACCAGGCAATCCAAAGTTCATAGTGGATAATATCTTTAGGCCTTGCTGCCTTCCAGGATTGGGATATCCTAGCAGTCAAAAAAGAGAATAGAAAAAAAGAGGGCACACCAGCCTCGTGCATTATCCTTTGATATATTTATTAGAAAAAGAAAATATTAACTACTCACAAAGATAGAAATAAAACCACACTAACAATCTTTGGCTTGTGACAATCCATCTACTGATGGCAGGCTCCAGATCCTGAAGAGAGGACATGCAAACCACTGCTGACTGACGCGTTTCGAAGGATTACCTTCTTCCTCAGAGCCTAGCAGTGTTATTTCCTACAGCTACTTATATATGTGTGCCTTGTAGATGAACACACATATATAAGTAGCTGTAGGAAATAACACTGCTAGGCTGTGAGGAAGAAGGTAATCCTTCGAAACAGCCAGCAGTGGTTCGCACGTCCTCTCTTCAGGATCTGGAGACTGCTATCAGTAGACGGATTGTCACAAGCCGAAGATTGTTAGTGTGGTTTTCTTTCCATCTTTGTGAGTAGTTTTTAACATTTTTTACTTCTAATAAATATAAAAGACAAAAACAAAACATTCCATAGCTCAACTCACCAACCAGTCTGCCAGCTGATCAAATAACCCTGTCCAACAGTCTGTGTTAAAAACAGGGGTTTAGTTAGCACGCATTTGGAAACGCATGCATAAGCTGCAAGGTCTCTTCACAGCACCCTGTGTATAAAGCTTGCAGTCCTAACGCTACTGAATTTATAAGCATCTCCACAATGGAAGCACATGCATTAAATGGATAGATGAGGGGCATGGCTGATGCGCCCTCTTTTTTTTTTTCTATTCTCTTTTTCAAAATCATGACAAGCCTGGGTTCACACAGGAGGGGTGCGGGAAACTGCACACTATTCAGACAGGAATCACATGCAATTCTTTGCTGTGCGATTTGCGCCCCTTCATTTTGTATGGACTCAAATGGCACCACGAAATATTGATACTATTGGTATTGGCGAGTACTTGATCAAAAGTATCAGTACTTGTACTCACAGGTAAAAAATTAAAAAAAAAGGGTATTGGTGCATCCCTATTTTTTTTTTTTTTTTTATTTGAGTTTATTAAAACTATAGATCTTTTCTGTACAAGGAGCAGTTTTAGCTTTTTTTTGTTTTTGTTTTTTTTTTTTTTATATTTATTTTTTTTTTTTTTATGTATTTATTTTTATTTTATTTTTTTACCTTCTTAGATTAGAGCTCTTTAATTCCTAATGTATTGTAATTGTACCATCTGCCCTTATATTGTAAACTGTTGGCACTATATAAATCCTGTATAATATTAATAATATAAACTCTTAAATTTAGCAATACGGGGAACAAAGCCATGGGAGAGGAAGGAGAAGCATGATTTAATGGTCATCAGGTCTATCATTTGGGGTGTGTGTGGGGTGGGGGCAAACTAGGCAATTGTCCAAGGTCCTCATCCTCACAAATGGCAGCAGGTGCGGCAAGGTGGATTGCAGTGCATATGGGGCCCCCTCCTTATACTTACTCAGGGCCCCTCATATTTTCCACCACCTATGTATATTATCACCATTTGTTGGAGGTCTGTCAGTAGAGGAATCTCCGGCGACACTGGAGGGAGCTCGGGGAGAACCTGCCATGGTGGGATTAAGCGCCTCCAATTAGATGCTTGTAAAAATGTTTAGTCCGGGCCTGAGACACTAAAGAGCAGGTGCCGACAACCTGACCAGCAGGGGGCCTGACCTCTGCCACCCAGCCAAGACCTGCGCTGCCACCTTCATCCCGGGGAGGATGACGGATTGCTGTCCATCCATCACTGTCGGGCATGCAGGCAGCTCCGAATGGGAGCCCCGGATAAAACGCTGATTTCTTTTCCTGTGGGAAGCCGCAGGTTTTGTTGTCTGGCAGCTTCTGTCTTGTAATCTACTTGTTTAAAGATTTACAGACTGCAGCCTTGCTGGAAAGGGGGGTTATTAAAGGGGAAGTCCATCTATTATGTGGACGGTGAAAGGGGCCAGTGGCTCATTGAGTCCAGCTGTAGGATGCCTTCGGATGTCCTCTGACTATGGTGCTATTTCTGCCAGGGAGCAGCTGACTGATTGTGAAAGAGAAGCAGATTGCTGTGTATGGTCCTATCGGTGTGTGCGTCTCATGAGAGTCTACACTGGAGCAGCCATAGGTAGCCATCTCATATGTAGATTCGGCTTCCTGAGTAGTAGTGATATCTGATAAGTGCATTACATAAACAACTGCCACTTGTTTCCACTAAAATAAAAAATACTTCTCATCCTTTTTGCCCTTTTGTTGCATAACCATGATCCCCTGCTTCCACTTTGCAGCCGTATCCTGTCTACATGCACACCAGAGATGGCTGCATTGCAATTATCAGGGTTGGTTTTCTGATGGCAACAACAGCAGACCATGTCTGTGTGCCAAAACAGCCACTACATTGGGGGAGTATGTGAAAGGGCGACGGCCCAGCCACAAAAATGGGGGACAGGGACACGGCACTATCACCCTGTAACAGGTAGTGCCTGAACAAGGGCCTTCATGGCGGGATCACCAGGTATTATTTCAATAAAAGCTGCAGATTTGGTGATTGGCTTTACATCTATATTTTAAAGTGGTTGTAAACCTCAGACATGAAATGAACAAAGCATATCCCTCTATAGTGTGTACTAAGTGTAATCTCTGCCCCCACCTTTCTCTGCTATCAGCATGAGTCACTTCTGACGTTTTCCTGACAGGAACAGAAAAAAGGTGAGAGAGCAGGGAGCTCCAGCACACAGCCTGTGATTGACAGCCTCAGCTTGGTAGGGGGGGTTGACCCCCCTTCCCCCTTCCCCCTTCCCCTTCCCTTCTCCCTTACCCTCCCTTCCCCTCCCTTCCCCATTCTTCACCCCCTTCCCCTCCCCCTCCCCTTCCTCTTTCCCTTTCTTCCCCTTCCCTCTTTCCTCTCCCTTCCCCTTCCCCCTTCGTCTTCTCCCCTTCCCTTCCCCTCCCTTCACCCTTCCCCTCCCTTCACCCTTCCCCTCCCTTCCCCCTTCCCCCCCACCCCCTTCCCCTCCCTTCCCCCTTCCCCTCCCTTCCCCCCCCTTCCCCCTTCCCCCCCCTTCCCCCTTCCCCCCCCTTCTCCCTTCCTCTCCCTTCCCCATTCTCCTCCACCCCCTTCCCCCTTCCCCTCCCCCTCCCTTTCCCATTCTCCTCCACCCCCTTCCTCCCTTCCCCTTCCTCTTTCCCTTCCCCTTCCTCTTTCCCTTCCCCTTCCTCTTCCTCTTTCCCTTTCCCTTCCTCTTTCCCTTTCCCTTCCCCTTCCCTCTTTCCCCTCCCTTCCCCACTCCCCTTCACCTCCCCCTTCCCCCTCGCCACCTGAATTGATGAATTCGAGCGGAGACTGTGAGCCAGGCCTTCTCGCCCAACATCAGTGCCTGACCTCACAAATGCGCTTCTGGAAGAATGGTCAAACATTCCCATAGACACACTCCTAAACCTTGTGGACAGCCTTCCCAGAAGAGTTGAAGCTGTTATAGCTGCAAAGGGTGGACCAACTCAATATTGAACCCTACAGACTAAGACTGGGATGGCAATAAAGTTCATGTGTGTGTAAAGGCAGGCGTCCCAATACTATTAACAAGTGTGTGTGTGTGTGTGTGTGTGTGTGTGTGTGTGTGTGTGTGTGTATATACAGCATATGTGGAGCTATTAATATAAATCCCACAAAAGAAGCTCCTAGGGACAGTCAGGCTGGGGGAGGAAAGTGGCTAGATCATTGGTTCTCAACTCCTGTCCTCAGGACCCACTAACAGGCCAGGTTTTATGTATTACCTTGGGGAGATGCAGACTAGAATACTGCAATCCCTGATCAGCAAATGATATCACCTGTGATGTATTTCAGTTATCTTGCAAACCTGGCCTGTTAGTGGGTCCTGAGGACAGGAGTTGAGAATCACTGGGCTAGAAGATGCAGGACATCCTCCAGCCAGGAAATGAGGTGGTCTCTATATGACTTGCTGCAGCTTAATGCCCATTGTGAGAAGCTCACGGTGTGCAGTGAAATCAGAGTAGGTGCAGTACAGGAGAGGAACTGGTACAACTGTGCAATACTGAAGGAAATGCTGGAGTTCAGCTTTAAAAGATACTATTGGGGATGTACTCTGCGATTATCGTTGGAGACCTTTTGGTTCCTTTTGTATCTGTTGGGACAGTTGCTATTTGTGCCAAGATTGAAAGGCGTGCTAATGCGCCACATATAAGAGTCTCATTGATTTGTACAGTACAGTGCGATGTAGACATTTCCTCTCCGTGTATGAATCCGACACCTGTGTACACTTCCCATCCATTGTCCTGCCTCATCAGAGCTTCAGGAACCAATTGAATTGAGGGTTCAGGCGTAGAGCCGAGGAACTAGGCCTTTATACCCAACTCGGCGCCGCCAATCAAACAGCAGCACTAATTCTCGCTGTGTTTACAGACGCTAAGAAGTGACTCCTAAACCCGACAAAATGCGCGTCTGTGCCGCCTCGCCCGGCGGACGCCGTCGAGTTTCTCACCCGTGGAATGTGATGAGAAGGTGGCACGGTGCTGGGTCTCAGAGGACATCACACTGTACTATGCATAGAGTTGGCCCCCCTTTTATCCCCACTGCCCATAATATTACAGCAGAGTACCATGTAATCCTCTTAGAGAGACTCCCAGTCCTCCAGTCAATAGGGCCACTGAGCGCGGGAGCCCGGCACCTAATGCGGCGTAACAGATAATAGAAATATATGTTCCCCCCCGACGCTTTAGACAGTTATTTATTATTGATAAACACTCAAGGGTTGAGGTGACAGGCATGAAATCGCTAAATTCTTTCAGCGACCTGCGATATACAAAGGTTTCCGAAAGCAAAAAAGGAACTTTTTTATTGTGAAAAGATGGCAAGAAAATAGAAACGAAAAACAAAAACTTTTCTAATTTTTTTTTTTTTTTTTCTCTTTATCCTTCGATCCCAGACAATGCCACCCCCACCTCCAGCCATCTCCTTTTTTTTTTCTTCTTCTTTCCATCGAGTTGTTGTTCCATTGACCAAACAAATAGCACGTAACTCGGAGTGGTCCATGGGAATAGATTTCGGGTTGAGTTAGTACAGTTTTTTTCGCTGTCAGGACGCTGGAATTAATGGCGTTTTGATGACACAAATTTTGAAGAGCAGACAAAGAGCGTGAAGGCCTGGAGACATGGCCCCTTAGAAGCTCGTTCCTCCTCTCCCCCAGCCTCCCTTGTCCTCGCTGTCATCCGTCTGCCAATCTTCCTGTCCATGGTTGTTTAAAAGCGCTTTTCATGGCCTTTTCTTTCCCACAGGTTTTGCCAAATCCGGACCAGTGCCTGGGTTCCAAGGGGACACACTGCAATTGGCCTTCATCGACTTAAGACAAGTAAGCCTTTGTTGTTTTGTGTTTTGTTTCTCTTTTAAGATGTGTGACTGAGGGCCCGTAAGGTCTCAAGGATAGAGAGGGAAGATGGTGAGAAGGAATGGGGAGGAGGGGGGGGGGTCCTGAAATAAGACTCGAGGGGATTAGACGCCGGAGACCTGGTTCTTGCCTTTTAGGCCTGTCAGCTTGGCTCTTCAGCCTTTGCAGTGATGGATACGGAGGAAACTGACGCTGTTGTGCAATACCTTTCTTTAAAAAAAAAAAAAAAAAATTAAGGATGACCTTTTGCCGTGCTACAACATGTATATGACTTTTACCCGGGCATTGGGTTATTTTGTGCGTTTCTAAGGCTTTTTAATGCTCGACAAGGGAGTGCGGGGAACATAGAACTTGAATCTCAGGGCTGCCAAACTTATGGCAGAGAATTGGAAGAGGCTTGTAAGGCCTTTCGATTGTACACGGCTAGTACAAGTTCTGTACGCGGCAAGCAGAGGAGCGACAACAGGGCATGCCAAATGTAGTAGAGACTCTTCAACTTCAAATCTTAAAGGAGGAGTACAGCCAAAGCTCGTTTGGCTGTACTTCTCCTGGGGATCACAGGAGTGCAGTTCATTCTGCACTCCTGTGACCCTTTTTCAGCAGACAGTAGGCTCTCTGCTCCGCCCCCCCCCCCCCCCCACGCTCACTGGAGCATTGTGCTGTGGAGGGGGCTGAGCCGGGTGCTGGTCCAGGCATGTGGGCGGATCCCGACTATATGGTTGTGATCTTTCTTGAGCCTGGACCGGCACACAGCCCAGCCTCTCAGTGAGCCGCTGAGAGCCTGATCTGGTTGCTCCTGCCCCTCCACAGCCCAATGCTACAGTGAGCGTGGGGGGGGGGGCAGAATAGAGAGTTGAGGGCTGAAAGTCACCAGCTCTCTACTCGGGGAGTCTTGAGGACCAAGCAATCTGTAGTGTTTGATTGCTCAGTTCTCAACCTAGAGCTGGCAGAGACAGATGCAGCATTGGATCGATGCTGCATCCACCTAGGTAAGTATGATTCTAAAAGAGCCAGGAGCACCGGCCTGGGACCTGAGGAGAGGAGGATCACGACTGCTCTGTGCAAAACCATTACACAGAGCGGGTAAGTATGACATGTTTGTTATTTAAAAAAAAAAAAATTGATCCTTTACGACCACTTTAAAGCGATATTAACGGCAGATTTTAAAAATAACAAACATGTCATGCTTACCTGCTCTGTGTAATGGTTTTGCACAGAGCAGCCCAGATCCTCCTCTTCTCAGGTCCCCTGCTCCTGGCCCCTCCCTCCTACCTAGTGCCCCCACAGCAAGGGCTCAAATAAGTATTTGGGTGGGCTGCTGCAAACTGAAGGGTTTTTTAACTTCATGCATTGCATAGTATGCATGAAGGTAAAAAAACCTTCAGCCTTTACAACCACTTTAATGTGAGTTAGCTAGAACTATTTATTAAAGGTATTTATTTAGCGTGGACAATTTACACACCGCTTTACATCTATATTGTACATTCACATCAGTCCCTTCCCTCAAGGAGCTTACACTCTAAGTTCCCTAACTCACATCCATACATACTGAATACTAGAGCCAATTAACCTACTAGCATGTCTTTGGAGTGTGGGAGGAGACCGTAGTACCCGGAGGAAACCCACGCAGGCACAGGGGGAACATGCAAACTCCAGGCAGGTAGTGTCATGGTTGACGTTCGAACCGACAGCCCTAGTGTTGCTAGACGGAGGTGCTATGTACCTAATGTAACTTTCTGTGAAACTCGAACTGTGGTATAATCTCTGTGATAGGCTATAAGAGACATAAAAATGACATTTTCCTCTATGGACTTACTAGACAGAGATACATTTGTTGTATAGTACAACCTCAGCTCCCTTTAAAAAAAGGCATTAGAGAGGACAGATTTAAAAGAATCCACCTAAATTTACACCTTAAAGAGTAACTGAACTCTAGAGGCTGCGCCAAAAAAAAAAAAGTCAGCTACAGGGCAAGGGATTAACCACCAGTATTATCTGTGGTCTTTCTACAGTTGATCCTTCACCAGTCCTGATTTACCATGCTTTGTTCTGTTCTGATTGGAGGCAGCCATCTTGGTAGAGGCAGGCCTTTGCTTCCTCATTTCAGAGCCTCCAGCAAGGAGAACAATAAGCAATGCGGTATTGACATCACCAAATCCCATTCTAAATCGTAGATTAGTGGCGGGAGACAGCAGTGTCTTAGATCTCACACTGCAGATATGCAGCTACAGTATGAAGCCTTGGGTAGAGTTATCCGTCAGTTCATCATGCGTGAATTGTGCCCAAATGGTGCCAATTTTGTCTTTATTTCTTTACTGTCTGTACAGTAGTATTGTTTACTGTCTGTACAGTAGTATTGTAGTATTTATCTTGCTTGGTAACCTATGGAGGAATGTTTCTTGTCAGGTGAACTTGTAGCCTTATATAACATAGGTATCTCAGGTGTGTTCTAGTCAGCACTTTTAGGTTTTATGGTGCAGAATGCCCCCTCTTCCCCAGGCCTAGAGAAGTGAGGGGCACATTGATGGGAAAACGGTGACCAGCCATTGTAGATACTGTCTCTGGCTTGCTATTTGTTAGTGGTGCCGTCCTTCATACTTATGACCCAATGTTCAGGAAGCAGTAGGGAAGGTCAGAGCCAGTAATGGGGAAAAGGGTCAGTTGCAGGGAAGACCACAGGCAAAAGTGGTGACTGGTCCTTTGGTCAGTCCAGTCATATGGCCAATGCTGACCGATGAGTGCTTAGCATTGAAAGCAATTTTCTGCTGTACAGCCTTGGCACTGTGTAGTGACTTTAAGTGTTGACCCTTTAAAGTGATACTAAAGGTTTGTTTAAAAAAAAAAAAAAGTGTTATACTTACCTCCTCTGTGCAAGGGTTTTGCAGAGAGTGGCCCCGATCCTCCTCTTCTGGGGTCCCCCAGCGGCGCTCCTGGCTCCTCCCTGCATGGGATGCCCCCACGTAGAGCCGTATTCCATGGGGGCACTTGTGCGGGCATGCTCCGGAGTCCTGCTGCTGTGTCCATTGACACAGACAGCAGGACTCAGCCCGCCCCCGGCTCCCGTGTCACTGGATTTGATTGACAGCTGCTCCTGCTGCTATCAATCTATCCAGTGAGGACCTGAGACAGCGGCTGGTGTGCTCGTTCTCGTCACTGGAAAGATCGGGTTCAGGTAAGTAAGAGGGGGGGCTCTGGGGGGCTGCTGCAGCAGGAAGGTTTTTCATCATAGAATGCATTAAGGTGAGAAACACTGAGACTTTACAACCCCTTTAAACGAGCTAGAGAGGCATCAGAAGACGGGGATCGCATGAGCTACATGCACCAGGAACCGGAGGGGAGGAGGGTGTTAGCTAGTTCACGTTTTCATTGTGAACTAGCTCTTTTAAGAGACCCTGTCACCAACTCCCTTGTCAACAGCTGGAGGTAAAAGCACAGAAAAATCTAGTATTTTAAATGCCTACATGGCAGTGTTTTTGCTTTCAGTAAAATTTTTATTCCTTTGCAATGTGCCTTTTGAACTGGCTATCAAATTTTATGTATTTAGGAAGAGTCGATTCCCTAGTACAGCCCCCTCCCTCCTTGCATGTCTGTAAAGGAAATTGTAAATTCTGTATATAACTGTTTCTATTTTGTATGTATTACACACTGCACTCACTGTGCACACAGCACCAATATTGTTTTCATTACGTTTGCATTCTTTCAAATCCGGATTAGAAATTAGCCAGCCGATGTTACGCCCCTTGTTACCATAAAAGTGCCATTGTAACATTATTGTGATACCTACGTAATCGTGTATAAAAAAAAAAAAAGAACTTCAATTGCATCAAATAACAGTTATTTGGAAAGCTGCTGAGTGTATCTTTTGCATCTGTTCCCTACTGCAGTAGTTATTCTTTTTTGAACCACTAATAAATATGAGGATAGGAGGAAGGAGCCTATCTATTTAACATTTTTGGAACAATGTCAAAGCCTAATTAAAACAAAAAATCTAAATGAATGTCTGTGTTGGCCCAGCTCCTTCACCCCTCGCTCACCTCCTTGCATAATCTTTAATGGAACAGCCTGGGGGGAGAAACTACTATAAGAGTGTCACTTGATTGACAGCTCTTAGTCTGCTGGGGCTGCTGACATGACATCCAAAATGGCATCGCCCAGCAGCAGTCTCTGGGCTTTTGGATGTCTACACAAGGGAGGCTTTTACAGGTAAATATCAAACATAAAATATGTTAAATTCACATCTAATCTTATGGGAAGATTGCTGGTGACAGGGTCTCTTTATTATAACACACATTCATGTGTGATGTACGTCACGTCAACGCACATGCAGTAGATGTGAATGTGACCTTTAGGCTTGTTTGCCGCCTAAGGGGGGGGGGTAGTAAACCCTGCAGTACAGCCTTACTTTATCCCCCCCCCCAACTGCTACCCCCTTTAGCTGCAGAAGCAATGGCCTGGGGTGTATACATGCTGCAGCCAGAATTATACCCCCTGACGCTTTTGGTGGGCATAGTGCCTGCAGAAAATGACCCATTAAAGTGAATGGGGCTGCTCTGCAAGCACCCTACTAACTGCATGCAGTGTGGCGGGGGGACTAAGGGGATTACAGCAGGCAGTGCGGATGTCAAATAATCTCTGAAGATCAATCTGATTGTGGAACACTTTTCAGAGAGCACTGTATATGTAAATGAGTCTTTTGTGATCTTATGATGCTATTGGACAATGCTAGGTATTGTTACCTGTGCACTATTGTCTGGGAATTGTTAGGCATATTCAATACGTAGTGGCTTGCCTTATGTCTTGCGGCACCCAGGCAGCTAGACATACCCCCAGCAGGTAAAAGTCCTGCATTTGTTTTGTTTTTTTGTTTTTATTTATTTACAGTATGTGTATTTTTAATTAAAATATTTTGAACATTAAAATTACATTTTTTTAAATATTAAAAATATTTTTAATTTGTATTTTTTTTACTGCTCATCTAGAGTTGTGGCACAGTGAGGTTGATTTACAAAAGACAAATAGACTGTGCACTTCGCAGTTGCTACAGAGCTTAATAATTGAGGTGAACCTTCACTTTGCAAAGAATACCCAATCACATGTGAGGAAAATTGAAAAAAAAAAAAAAACACCGCATTCATGCTTGCAAATGATTGGATGGAAGTCAGCAGAGCTTCTCCTCATTTACTAAGCTCTGGAGCAACTGCATTTGCAATGTGCACCGTCTATTTGCCTTTTCTAAATCCACCCCCAGTGACGGGTGGGGAAGAACCCTCATCCAGTGCTTGCAGCCTGCAGGGGGGGGGGGGTATTTTGCTGAGGCTTCTGTCTGGGGACCCGGCTCAGGCCCCCCTAGTGTTATGAATGCCGACCTCTCACTCTTTTTATTATGTATGAACTGTACAGTGACCTCCGTTTTTATGAATGCCGCCAGCTGAGAACCATCAAACCATCTAATGATCTCATTCATTGTGTTTTATTTGTTTGACTTTCTTCTAATCTATACACCACACACAAAGCCAGAGCCAATTACCAAGTGTTAACTGCATAATAATAAACAAAACAATTCCATTCAGTGCAGAGCATATCATTCCACACGAGGCATTAAAAAAATTGTATTCCCGGCACAGGGCAGCTTGTTCCCACCAGGAAAATATGTGGGGTGTCGTCCTCATACACATAATACATGGGGGACATAGAAAGGGTGACTGCACCCCAAAAATGCCGTATACCCAATATACAGGCAGGCGCATGTTGTGCGCTAAGGAAATTGAAAGGTTTTTGTTTTTCTATTTTTTAGCTGCTGGTTGGCAACCCAACTTTAAAAAAAAAAAAATAAATACAATTTTAATTGAGGTGTAAAGGATCACCTTTACAAAAAATAAATGCACCTTTTTTTTTAGCAGGTAAAACAATGTGCACATATTATTGGTTTTACATTTTTATTAGGCGCCTGTAAAGAAAAGTTTCCTGGCCCTCTGTCATCGTGGGGGGGGGGGGGCTTGGTAGATGCTGACCATGTAAATATGGGTGTAACCTGTAACATGGTAAGAAAGGTGACCTTATCCTTTAAAGTGGTTGTAAAGTCAGTTTTTTTTTTTTTTTTTTTAATAGAATGCATTAAAGCGGAGTTCCCCCCATAAAATTAAGTTTGCATTATTCAGCAGCATTAAACCTAATAAACATTTGGAAAAAAAAGGGTTTTTTTTACTCACGTTTTGATGTCTGTTGCTAAGGGGTGCCTTGGAATCTGCCTCTTCCTCTCTCTGGCGCCTGACGTCATTTCCCTCGGCGCCCGTGCTCGCTAGTGCTCCTGGGAGATGCTTGTCATTTCCCAGGAGTCAGTGGGCAGCGCCGAGGGCTTCGTTGCCATCACAACGGGGGTGGGCACTTCCGACGCCACCGCCCGTTAAGGGTGGCAGCGTCAGAAGTCTTCATCGCTGCGCCGTACATACTGCGCATGTGCGAGAACGGGCTGTGCATGCTGGTTGCTCAGCTGCACCTGATCCCGGAAGATAGTGCTTGTGGGCTTCACATGCCCACAAGCAAGATGGAAAGTGCCAAGAACAAGGAATATAACATATCTTGCTCAATTAAATCGACGCCGTAGACAGCGGCGTGCGGGCACACTGAGCATGCCGCTGCTAACGGCGATATGCCGTTAGTGTCGGCTCCCGTGCGCAAGCGCGGGAGTGACGTCATCGCGGCTCCGGCCAATCACAGCGCCAGAGCCACGATTTCCGGAAAGAAGATGGATGCTCCGTAGCAGAGGGGACAGCGGTGACATCGCAGGCTCCTGTGTCAGGTAAGTGACACATAATTGGCTTCTATGCGATGCATAGTAGCCCATTATGCTTTACCTTTGCAGGGAAACAAAGAGGAAGTAAACCTATTAGGGTTTACTTCCTCTTTAAATCCCGATTGAAATCACACTAATTACTCAGTGTGTTTGTGTATTTCAAAAGGAATTTTAGAGGTGCACCTCGTGCAACACACCAGACCTTTGTCTTCTTTAAAGCGTTAGTAAACCACCAGAAAAATGAAAAAAAAAACTATTATACACTATATCTTTTGATAGTAGGGATGTCACTCCTGTATCATTACTTTTTCACAGCATTGAACATTTATTTGCCCCCTTTCTGATTTTTTTTTTATTTTTTTTTTTTGCATATTTGTCACAATTAAATGACTCAGATCATCAAACACATTTTATTATTACACAAAGATGACCCGAGTAAACACAAAATGCAGTTTTTAAATGATGGTTTCATTTATTAAGGCAAAAAAACTGTCCAAACCTGTCTGGCTTTATGTGAAAAAGTAATTGCCCCCCTAAACCAAATAACTGGTTGTGCCACCCTTGGAGGCAACAACTGCAATCAAGCATTTGTGATAACTGGCAATGAGTCTTTCACATTGCTGTGGAGCAATTTTGGCCCAATCTTCTTTGCAGAATTGTTTTTATTCAGCCACATTGGAGGGTTTTCCAGCATGAACAGCCTGTGTAAGGTCATGATACAGCATCTCAATTGGACTTTAGTCCGGACTTTGACTAGGCCACTCCAAAACCTAAATTTTGTTTTGTTTGAACCATTTGGAGGTGGACTTGCTGTTGTGTTTTGGATCATTTTCCTGCTGCATAACCCAAGTGCACTTGAGCTTGAGGTCAGGAAATGATGGCCGGACATTCTCCTTTAGGATTTTCTGGTAGAGCTCAGAATTCATGGTTCCATCATTTATGGTAAGTCATCCAGGTCCTGAAGCTGCAAAGCAGCCCCAGACCATCACGCTACCAACACCATGTCTGACTGTTGGTATGATGTGCTTTTTAGGAAATTATGTATGTAAGCCAGATATACCGGGATGCACAGATTACAAAAAGTTACATTTTTGTCTCATCAGTCCACAGAATATTTGCCTAAAAGTCTTGGGGATAATCAACATGTTTTTTTGGTAAATGTGAGATGAGCCTTTGTGTTCTTTTTGGTCAGCAGTTGCTTTGGCCTTGTAATTCTCCCATGGATGCCATTTTTTCCCAGTCTAATCCTTTTTTAGATTGTGGCATGATGTATGGCTTTTTGAGATCTGTAAGCGTGCTTCACTTTGTCAGACAGCTTTTATTTATGTGATTTCTTGATTCAACAGGTCTGGCAGAAATCAGGCCTGGGTGTGGCAAGTGAAAGTTAACTCAGCTTTCCAAACAATTGTGTTTAATCGCAGTTCATTCATGATTCAGCATGGGAGGGGGCAATTACTTTTTCACATAGGGCCAGGCAGGTTTTTTCCCCTTAATGAATGAAATAATAATTTAAAAATTGCATCTTGAACTTACTCAGGTTATCTTTGTGTAATATTAAAACTTGATCTGAATCATTTAAGTGTGAGAAATATGCCAAAAAATCGGAAAGGGAGCAAATACTTTTTTCGCAGCACTGTATGTTTGGGTAGTAGTGATGTCACTCCTGTATCGTATACTAAAGATTTGGATAGTGGTGATGTTACTCTTGTATCGTGCACTATAGGTTTGAATAGTAGTGATGTCACTCCTGTATCATACGCTTTGTTTAGATAGTAGTAGGGAAAATTCGATTGCCTCTTGGGGGATCAGGAAGGAATTTTTTCCCCTGCTGTAGCAAATTGGAGCATGCTCTGCTGGGGTTTTTTGCCTTCCTCTGGATCAACTGCGGGTATAGTATTGGGTATATTGGATTGTACAATATTTTTTTTTTTTTTATGGTTGAACTGGATGGACTTGTGTCTTTTTTCAACCTGACTAACTATGTAACTAAGTAGTGATGTCACTCCTGTAACATTGAATGTATGTTTGTGTAGTAGTGATGTCACTCTTGTATCATTAAACTGAAGATTTGGATAGTAGTGATGTCACTCCTGCATCATTGAATGCATGATTGGGTAGTAGTGATGTCACTTCTTTAAGTTACAACCTAGGTTATGAGAACAGTGATGTCACTAGAAAGTGTTCCATGGTGGACACGTGGATGAAGGTAAAATAAATTTGTAATCCGACTTTTCCTTTTGAGCTAACTTTGTTGTTTTCTCAAATTGTAATTTCAGTTTTAAAGGAATTAATGCCCCCCCTCGGTGTAAAGGTCACCCCTGAGCTGTTGGGGACAAAGAGCTGGCGATTCCAATAGATGACATGAATTAAAGCTGCGATGGGTTATCACGGAATGTGCACTGGGCAGCATTCCAGGAAAAGGGATGCAATATATTTCTTTCCCCGGCCTGGTAGCGAGCCTTGGTTCAGTAGATGGGAGGATAGTTGTAGACGGTAGCTGTCCTTACAGCTGTCCAGGTGGCTGGTTTCTTTTTTTTTTTTTTTTTTTTTTTTGGTCCAACGCTTCAGAAAATATTAACTTTTAGTTACAATCCCCCTGTGTTGAATGCGTGTCCAGATGAAAGACGGGCACCGAGATGGCAGCAGTAGAGCAGGACCCTCTGAAGCTTCGCTCTTTCTTAGTGGAACTTTGTTGTCTTGGTATGCCAGGGACGGAGGAGGAGGAGAGGTGTTGAATTGTCCGCTGTCATCGCTTTTGCCCGGAAGATGGATGGGGTCGGATGGAAAGTGTGAATGAAGTTGCAGTCATTGACTGATGCCTCTGTCCTATTAAGACCATCTTTCTATGTGTCTCACAGTAAACACAAAAAAAACCCAAAACAACAACAAACAGAACTGGCGCTTTGTCCATGCTGCCACGATGATGCAGTATCTCCTTGTTTTCGGAACGCATGGCTAGCATTCACATGGCTTCCTGATGCTTCAGGGGTATAACTTTCTAGTGACACTGTCCCCTCTCCATCCCCAATCCTGTCTCAAGCCGCTTTCATCCTGTAACAGATGGCCCTCACAAGACTGATGGCTATGCAATTCGTCATCTCATGACACCGTCAAGCTGCGCTTCATTAACACGCTGTTGGGAATCTGTTTTGGCCTAGGCAGCCTAGTTTTTTTTTTTTTTTTTTCGTTTGTTCCAGTTAGGTTCAGTTTTTTTATGTACCTTTTTAAAGTAACTAAATTTAGCTTTTCTTACGGGTTTCTTCAAATCTTCCATTTTGGAAGCATTTTCATGGGAATGGCGGAGTCCATCTGGTCTGCAACGGTAACCCGGCAACGCGGTTCTCATTTCCCCCCCCGGCTTACCAGTGATATTTATGTGCGCCGGTTTCTTTAGCGGCACAGAAGGGACAATTAATCATCGCTATAGACTGTATTACTGCTGGGAATCAACAGGACCTCCAAGCGGAAGACATAAGATGGCCGACCTGAAGTTCTTACTCCTTCAGAAGCCTTTAGTTCGTATTGTGCGTGAAGTTGGCTGCCAGCATGATAGACCATTCTATGGTATGGGAACGGTTCGACTTTTTACGCTTAATCGCGCAAAGTGATCGATGAGGCTGCACCAGTGGTCTCTTGGTGTGCGTGCCTGCATTTTCTAGTGTGTGTCTTTGTCCTTCTTGTCTTGGGTTATGAGTTTGCTGAACTTGCCTGTAGTTCAAAAATTTTGCACCTAAACTTTGGTTACCGGTTAGTCAATGGGGTTGATTTACTAAACCCGGAGAGTGCAAAATTTGGTGCAGCTGTGCATGGTAGCCTATCAGCATCCAACTTTGGCTTGTTCAATTAGGCTTTGACAAGAAAACCTGGAAGCTGATTGGTTTCTGTGCAGAGCTGCACCAGATTTTGCACTCTCAAATTTTAGTAAATCATGCCCAGTGTCCTAACCTTTAGTGTGTCTTAAATGGTATCTGTAATCTTGCTGGTAACAGCTCATGAGATTTCTTTGAGATACAAGTACATCCTATCCACTTGGTGGAAACCATTTTTTTAATTGCGCCTAATAATACTGTTTGAACCTAGTTTCATATGTCCTCCTAAGTATCTGCAGATCCCATTCTTTGCTAAACGCATTCACCTGACAGAACCGTCACCCTCAGTGGTTTGCTATACACAAGAGGACCACCAGAACCCATTGACTTTTAAGTCAGTTGTTTAAAACGTGAAGCAGAAGTCTGTTTTAGAGTCTGTATCCACTGACCCCTCTTAAAGTTTTCATATATGTTAGAGCTGTTGGCTTGTTAGCTGCTGGTATTAACCCAGGGACTGTTGACTTTTGTCTGGTGGTATGATGGAGCCAAGCTACAGGTCTGCTAAGTCAGGTTGGGTCCTTCTACTGGTCATCTCTGTGCAACGAGCCCTCTTTATCTTCAGGTTAAGTTTTTGTTTTGCCTCCATTGACTATCTCTATTGCATTTGTAAATTGTTTGAATTCCTCTCTTGTTCCGCCAACTATATCCACTATTACATTTATATTATATATTAAAGCCACTATTGGGGTTCTCTCTTGTTTTACCTCCAATATTGTGCTAGTAGCGCTACCTTCACCATTCTAATGTAGTTTGGTTGCCTAACTCTGTCCATCTGCTACGGAAGACATGCTACTACCCCTTTGCTAGTCTGGAAGACTTGCTACAACCCTTGTGCAAGTCTGGATGACATGCCTACTACCTTTCTGTTAGTCTGCCTGCCGCTACCCTTGAGCTTTTTGTAATTTGTCCCTATTCTTTAACATTCTGCTTGTTCAGCTGAGTACAGCCTTCTTTCAATTCATAATCTAGACTGCAGCAGCTCTTAAAGGGTCTAACTGTCTTCCACCAGTATTGCGACCTTTGACATTCTGGTATGGTGTGCCTGCCCTTGCCCTTGGGCCAGTCGGATTGCTTCGCAATGACTTTTGGCTAATCAGGGTACTTACCATTGCCCTTTGTTTTTTCTGGTTGTTTGCTGATGCCCTTTGGTTTTTTGCATTGCATACCACCATCAGCTAGTTTGGATGCCTGCACCAGGCACAGCCCAACAGGTAATGGGTTCCTGGCCACCACACAATGGCTAGTTGAATTGCCTGCCTATCCCCTAATGGCTGGTTGAATTGCACTATGGCTTGTTAGGTTGCAGTACAATTATATGTTTACTTCACAAATCTTCTGACTGGTAGAGCAGTTCCAATGTACAGGGCTTGGACAAAAATATGGAAACGCTACATGATTTGCAGGTGTGAAAGTGATGACTTGTTTTGCATTGAAAACGGAGGTGAGGTAACATTCTTTTGCTTCCGCTGTGTGATGAGACATCTCGCTAACAGGTTGGAAGCCTCACTTTCATCATTCACTGCATGCACTGCTAGTAATATGGAGTCATGTCAGAGCTGACTGAGCTTCAAAGAGGGCAAATTTTTGGTGCCCACTTAGCTGGTGCATCTGTAACAATTTTAAAAATGTATTTGCGGTGTCGCAAGGTACAGTATCAGAGGTTATGATGGCATATACAGTTTCCCGGAAAATGTTGTCTGATAAGCGTAAGCGCAGTTGACATGTTGTCAAGTGACCAAAAGGACATTGCACCGGACTGTGACCCGGATTTTTGCATGAAGAGGCGTTTCGGATTCCATTATCCACCATCCAAGACTTATATTTGTCAATTCCCAGAATTCAGGCCATCTTGGATGCCAAAGACGGTCCAGCACCATATTGGGTAACAATTTTGTTCTTTTACCATATTTGTTTCCATTATTTTGTCCAACCCCTGTTTGTGCATCTGCTAGAATTGACCTTAAGGTGAACCTACAGTAAACCTTGTAGACTAGCACCAGATATGAGAAGCAGGCGCATAGAGGTGCCTGTGTGACCGGTCACATACCTGGCAGAGTGCCTAAGAGTCTCGGAAACCAAGCTGCTGTATGATTCAAATCTCTGAACCGCTTCTGTGGTAGAGTGCCTGGCTACTTCCAGTCCAATCCTACACTACACCATCAACTTGTTGAGCAGTAGGGAGGGGCAGGGTCCAAAATATTGGCTTTCTGAAGCCAAATGAGATTTTCATCGTTCAATGTCCCAGGTTTGGAGGGCTTCCAGGACCTCGGAAATGTACGTGACTGGCCAGCTGAGTTCCTTCTTTTCATGTCATGTGACCATTTATAAAAATAAAGTGTGTTTTTAAGCCTTTTTTTAATTTTTATTTTTTTTCTTGTTTATGTAAATCTTTATTTCGCAAAAATAAAAATGTTATACATGACTAAGAATTCCATGCGTACTAAGGCAGTTGTCATCGACCCTGTCCTCAGGGCCCACTAACAGGCCAGGTTTTATGTATTACCTTGGGGACATGCAGACTAAAATACTGCAATCACTGAGCAGCAAATGATATCACCTGTGATGTATTTCAGTTATCTAGCAAACCTGGCCTGTTAGTGGGCCCTGAGAGACAGGAGTTGATGACCACTGCACTAAGGGCTTGCTAAAAAGAGCACAGGAAAACTACTTTGCTTTTTATACACCCTTTCTCTTATTGAAACCAAAGACAAAGCTAGTAAAGAAGTTGGTCACACACCTGTGTGTAAATTTCATCTTGAGCTACTGAGCTCTGTATACTGCAGGTGTTAAAAAGAAATGTGAAGAAAAGTTAACAGAAGCCTGAAACACCACTTATAAAAAAAAAAAAACGCAGAATGTTATAATGCAATATTTCATCATTTTACTACTAAAAAGAATCGATCATTTTTTTAAAATGTTATTCTTTAGTCCTGACCATAGTAAAAAGGGAAAATGTGTACAAACGTGCTTTATATTATTATTAAAGCAATTTTAAAATGTGAAAGTCCTGTATGCTTTTTTAGAGTGCCGCTGAACCTGGAAAACTGTGTGCTCTTTTTTGCAAATGGAGACCTGCCCCCTCCCACCACCCACTTGTTATGTCCAATACACAGATCCTTTCTTCGCTCATTTTTATACATTAAGTCACTACTGTTTTTCGGTCAGTTCAGTTGCTGGATACGGAATATGTGCATAGCGAAGTATGTTTTTGTACTAAGGGGCTTATTGTATTTCCTTCATTATGAAATTCTCCATTTTATCTTTGGCAAATATTTTTATGGCTGTTACACGTTATCCTATCATTACACGCTTGATGACTGCGATTCCGCCTCAAGGTGTCGCTGTTTATCTGCGCACCTCCTGCTGTGTCTGCTAACCAGACAGCTGATAGTGACCGGGCTAGGAAAAGTGCTTTCTGGAAATGTGATGCCGTTGGAGGTTTGATGTTCACCTGATATAGACAAATCATTTAGCATTATTGGCATACTAAATTCAAACTATATATATATATATATATATATATATATATATATATATATATATATATATATATTATAACTTATATAAATATCTGTCTCTGTTAAAATACATTTTCCATCAACAGTTCATATTTAGACAGCTAAAATGTTCTGAGGAAGAAATTAATATAATATGAACATGAGAATGCTTCCAACATTTTAATTTCTACCTCAAAACATTTTAGCTGTCTAAATATGAACTGTTAACAATGTAGTTCCAGGATATGAAGCTTTAAATATGCAAATTAACTGATATCCAAAAAACAGAAACCCCAGTGTATGAATTAAAAGCTGACAGGGGTTCTAGCCTTCGTCTAAAGCTGGGCGTTCACTAGTAGATTTTTTTTTTTTTTTTTAAATGAACGTTCATATGCGCGTTTGTATGAAAGTTCTCAGTACATTCAATGATATAATGAATGTTGTTGGAAAGTAACCAGAACACCTATACACCACTCCAGGTTTATCCACTGCTAATTCAGAGCCCAAATCTGTCAGGTGCCAGTCCGGCAAAAGGTGGATGACAACACATTGGTATTCAGAAAAATCCACAGAACTTTCCACAGAACTTTATTAACCAAATGTAGAAGTCCATAACACACACAGCACACAAATAGAGAGCAAATGTTGCCAGGTTTCATGCCAGGAGGAGCTTAACCATTTGAAGACCAGGTCTATTCTGCCATTTTACAAAAACAGTTTAGTATTTTATTGCTAGAAAGTTACTTAAACATTATATATTTTTTTTTTTAAGCAGAGGCCCTAGAGAATAAATCCAGTCCCCAATCACCACTATGATAAGTCAGAACTACCGGTTTCAGTCCTAGGCTCCCCGATAGGATGGAAGAGCCCATAGAGGCACCAGAGGATGGCGGGAGGGGGCAATTCATTATCTATTTAGCCACTAGGATTGCTTTTACATAAAAGCCCATCGCTGGCTTAAAAAAGCAATACCAGGATGATAGCTGCAGACATCATAACTGTATATCCACTTAGACTGGATGACATACATGTACGTTACCCGGTCGGCAAGTAAGTAATCATAATATCCTCTTGGTGCTTCCAGGCAGGAAATGCGTCAAAATTTGCTTCCTTCGCGTGCCGTGTGTTCTATGAACTTTTAAATATGGTCAATAAAACTCTGTGCATTTTACTGAATATTGGTGTGCAGTCATCTACTTTTTGTCATCATCGTTCGAAAGTACTTAAAAATTGAATTTGCTTTTCATGTTCGGTTTTAGAATAAACGGACAAAGCAAAAACCACATTCACTGTTAGAAACAAATTTGTCCAAGAAAAATTTTCTGACCCGCCCAATTTTCTCGTCACTATTGTCCAAAACAAACATTGATTTGACCCCCACACTAGAAAATGGAATGAATGTTCTTAAAAGGAAATATTTATAACGACTACTAGTGTATGGCCTGCTTTACTCTTATAGGAGAAAGCAATTTTATTTCTGTTTGTGTTGCTGTCACCATGGTTCTAATCCTTCCCCCACTATCCAAGACTACAAAAAAGTACAATATTCGGTTATCTGACCATCGCACCTACAAATGAGTTTAGGAACAAGGTAGAAAATAGGCACTGGACACAGATATTCAGTAAGTGTTAAGTATTTACTATTAGAGCCTGATGGCTTTGGTTTTGCTAGCTCTCCACAAAACAGGGTCTTCATGTCTTAGGAGTCTTTCATTGATTCTAGAAGAAATCAATTAGCTTGTGTTGGCTTGTTGGACATATCATTCCAAAATGAATGGACAATAATAAAGATCCCCGCTGCAGCTGTAAAATCCTTCACTCATCTGGGAAGGCTGTTCACAAGATTTTGGGGAATTTATGCCCATTCAACCAATAGAGCATTTGTGAGGTCGGGTAACGATGTTGGACAAGACAACCTTGTATGATTAGTGTTCCATTTCTTCTCTAAGGTGTTCAGTATAAGGGTTGGTGCAGCACAAAGGGTCCTGTTGTGTTTTTTTTTTTTTTTTTTAAGGGTTTGGTGACTTAATAAACTAAAATAGGTCCAATCTATCCCTAAAGTGTTTAGTAGGGTTGAGGTCAGGGTTCTGTCCATGCCACTTTAGTTCCTCCACACCAAACTCCTCAAACCATGTCTTTATGGAGTTGGCTTTATACACAGGGATTACTGTCATGCTGGAACAGAATAGGGTCTTCTCAAAAAAGATGCCACAAGGTTGGAAGCACACAGTTGTCTAAATTGTCAGTGTATGGTGTAGCATTACAAGTACCTTTCCCTGGAAATTCCTGAAGTCAGTCATTTGGAGGGGTCACATACATTTGGTCATAAGTGTGATGGTCTGGTGTCTACATAATTTTGACCATATAGCTTATTAGGACAGTTTAGCTCAGGGACTGGTCTTTTATAGATTAGAAGGTATTGTGCTGTGTCTAGATCTGCCACCACCACCGCATCCTTGTAACTGACACCCAGGGCCCAGCAAGGCATGCAGGCGGTGCTTTTCTCAGCTATGGCATAGCAAAGATAGGTGCAGCACAAAGGTCCTTTCTTCTTCTTCTTTTTTTTTTTTTTTTTATTAATTCTTTGACTTTATGAAGTTCGGCGATGCAGTTAACTGATTACAAGTTTTGTTTCATCTCAAAGGTGTTCAGTAGGATTGAGGTCAGAGTTCCTCCCCAAAAAACTCAAATCATGTCTTTGGTGTGCGGGCTTTGTATACAGGGGCATGCTGGAACAGAAAAGGGTCTTCTCCAAAAAGGTGCCACAAGGTTGGAAGTGCACAATTGTCTAAAATGTCTTTGTATAGTGTAGCATTACAAGTACCCTTCACTGGAAACATCTGAACTCAGTCATTTGGAGGGGTCATGTGTATTTGGTCATATAGGTACGTGTGGTGGTCTGGTGTCTACATACTTTTGGCCATATAGAATATTAGGAAAGTTTAGCTTGGGGATTGCTCTTTTTTATTTTTAGATCAGTGGGTACCATGCTATTTCTATATCTGCAACCACCACTGCATCCTTGTAGCTGACACCTGGTGCCCAACAAGACAAGGCCCAGTAAGACATACTGTACTTCTGTTTATTGAAGGTAGATCTGTGCTCAGCTATGACATAGTAAAAATAGGTGCAGCACATGGGTCCTGTCTTTTTTTTTTTTTTTTTTTAATGTTTTAACTTTTAAAGGTTTGACAACCTAGTAAATAGTCCCAGTTTGTCTCTTAGGCCAGGGGCAGGCAACCTCGGCCCTCCAGCTGTTTTGAAACTACAAGTCCCATGAGACATTACAACACCCTGACAATCACAGGCATGACTCCCAGAGGCAGAGGCATGATGGGATTTGTAGTTTCACCACAGCTGGAAGGCCGAGGTTGCCTACCCCTGTCTTAGGCATTCAGTAGGGTTGGGGTCAGAGCTCTGTCTAGGCCATTTGAGTTTGTCCACAAAAAACTCAAACCATGTCTTTATAGAGCTGGCTTTGTGCACAGGGGCACAGTCATTCTGGAACAGAAAAGGTGCCACATAGCTGGAATTGTCTAAAAGGTCTTTGTATAGCATTACAAGTACCCTTTACTGGAAACATCTGAAGTCAGTCATTTGGAGGGGTCACATGCATGTAGTTATATAGGTTCAGGTGATGGTCTGGTGTCTACATACTTTTGGCCATGTTGGCAAACTTTAGCTCTGGGACTGCTCTTTTTTTTTTTTTTTTTAGATCAGTGGGTACCATGTCTATCTGTTGTCGCCACTGCATCATTGTAGTTGACCCCCGGAGCCCAACAAGGCATACTTCTGCTGTTTATTGAAGGCAGTGTTTTTGCTCAGCTATAAAATAGTAAGCATAGGTGCAGCACAAAGGTCATGTTTTTTTTTTTACTTTAGGAGGTTTGACGACCCAGTAAACAGAAATAGTTTCATTTCATCTCAGAGATGTTCAGTAGGTTTGAGGTCACTGTCCAGGTCACTTGAGTTCCTCGACAAAGAACGCAAACCATGTCTTTATTGAGCGAGCTGTGTACACGGGGCCCAGTCACGCTGGAGCAGGAAAGACCTGGAAAGGACAGGTGCAGAAAAAAAGGTCCTGTTTTTTTTGTTTGTTTGTTTTTTACTTTTAGTGGCTTGGCAACCCAGTAAACTGAAATAGTTTAAGTTCATCTCAAAGGTGTACAGTAGGGTTGAGGTCAGGGCTCTGTCCAGGCCACTTGAGTTCCTCCACACCAAACTTGTCAAACCAAAAAACTCAAACTATATCTATATGGAGCTTGTTTTGTATGCAGGGGCACAGTCATGCTGGAACAGAAAAGGGTCTTCCCCAAAAAGGTGGCACAAGGTGGGGAGCCACCCAATTGTTAAAATGTAAAGGCATACTTTTAACTCTTTGACTTTGAGATTTGGGGACTTAATAAACTGAAATCGTTTCTTTCTACGGAGTTGTTTAATGAAAATTACATTTGGTTTATGTTACGTTGGCAAAAAAGAAAAACACTTAGTGGAGTTCTAATTAGACCGCAGGTCTTCTTAAGGTGCGAGTGTGTGACCTCCGTGAACAGCCATGACTCCTCCGCCGTGTCTGAGCCTTCAGAAAGAGCGCTTTGTAAAGTGTACATTTTACCTGAGGCTTATAACCAGGTCACCCCAGCTGATGTAACGTGAGCCGAGTGCGTCCAGTCAGAGCGTGTAATCTGGGATAGACTCTAGCCGCTAAGTGCTCTGTTAGATAAACTTACACAGACCTGGAACGCTCTCCATGCAGCCCGAGCGTTCGCTTGCTGTCTAGCCCCTATCCCAGCCTGATTTCTTACTAGGTTAACGACCTGCCTCATTGCAGCGACACCTCCCAGGACTGACAGACAAATCTGTGCCCTTGGCGCTAATGTAGACAAGGCCATAGGCTCCCGCCACTTGCTCGTATGAGTGCGATAAAACGTTTTGTATTTAAACCTTTCTGCTTTTTTTTTTTTTTTCTCCTCTTCCAATTATTTATGTCGCTGGTGTGACCTGACGAGGGGAAGGAGAGATTAAACAAAGTGTCCCCATCACTTGCCTGTTATTCCAGGGCATCGTGCACCAGAACTTTAAATAGACATTTTTGTAGGTCACTGGCATTGGGCGGTTCTTGATAATAAATACTAGAATGTTTTTCACATTAAAGTACAGGGAAACCAAAAGGTACATTCCAGTCAAACTCAAAAGTGCTGGATTTAAAGTCAACTAGTCGCTGTTAAGACACCGAAAGAGGCCTGCTTTTATCTTAGCTAGGAAAGCTTCTTGTGTGTGTGTGCCTCCCTGAAACTAGTTGGTGGAGGGGGGATTATGGTGTGGGGTTGTTTTTCAGGGTTTGGGTTTGGCTCCTTAGTTCCAGTGAAGGGAACTCTTAAGGCGTCAGCATACCAAGACAGTTTGGACAATTTCATGCTCCTAACTTTGGGGGAACAGTTTGGGGATGGCCCCTTCCCATTCCAACATGACTGCGAACAAGTCAACATTTTTTTTATTATTATTTTTTTGTCCCTTGTATTTGCATAACACTGACAAAGAATCCAGTCCCTTTTTCAGGTATTTAGAACCAGGATCATTTCAATTTATTAACCCAGCCACCTCCGTATCTCATCACACACACACGAGGCCACCATGACTTCTTCTTCCTTTGAACTGTGAGTTAGGTTGTATTCTCACCTGGATACATCCTGTACATTCAGCAGACAAGACACCAGACCTTCCAGTCTGATTCAGAGGTCCAGTTAATAGGTATGTCTGCAAGTAATTTGCCAAATGTAACAGGTCTTGAATTATTAATCACATCATGTGTCACTGCGGTTATGTCTCTCCTGTCTGATGAGTATATCTGTTTCCTGGTAGAATGGGGTTATTTGAAGGGTCATTCCATCTCAAACTGATATTTCAGCATTTGTCAGATGCTGCACACCTGCTTTCAGGTCTGCTCTTTTACTGTGGACTGTACATGAGAGTCCCTCTCTTATTGTTGGATTTTATACTGTATTTTATATAGTTGAGAATGCAACAGGAGGAGCTAAGACACCACAAGGTGAGCAGGAACATCCAAAATGGTAAGGGCTATGAGGTGTGCCAGGGAGCTCTCTCCACTAAAAACCCCCAAGAGACGTTGTGCTCACAGGTTTACATACCCGTGACAGAAATAGTAATATTTTGTGGTTGTGACCATACAGGTCAACATTGGTCTCATACAGTAGTTGGTTCCAATTTTGTTCCAAAATTTTTTTGAGGCTCTTCTAGGTCATGTTTGGCATATTGTAAGTAGGAGTTAGTGCAGAAAAAATAATTAACATTTTACAAATGTTGCCAGGGTATGTAAAATTATGCACACAACTATATATCAGATGCCTCCTACACTAAATGGCCAACATTTCTGCTGATTATTAAGCTGAGTATCATCATTTGAAGACATTTTTACATAACTGTTTGCTTCCAACCTTGTGGTAATAGTCTGGGGAAGGCCCTTTCCTGTTGCAGAATGACCGTGTCCACTCTACACAAACCAGCTCCATAAAGACATGGTTTGGCGAGTTTGGTTTGGAGGAACTCGAGTGTCCTGCACTGATCCCTGACCTCAACTCTACTAAACTCCCTTTGGAATTAATTGGAATGGAACACTAATTGCAAACCAGGTCTTCTCATATGACACCATTACCTGACTTCACAAATGTTCTTTTTGCTGAATGGTCGCAAATCCCCCCACAGGCACACTCCAAAATCTTGTGGAAATCCTTCCTAAAAGAGTGGAGGCTGTTATATGGGGAACAATTCCATATGAATCTCCTCTGTTTTGGAAAGGAATGTCCATCAAGCTCATATAGGTGTGATGGTCAGGTATCTGTAGACTTTTCAGTATAAAGCACAAGAAAATAGGGTAATGTGCAGTAATCTATAGCAACACATCATATTGTTAAAATCAGAAATGTCCGATTAATTCTGATTGGTTGGGCTCCTTTTATTCTTTGCTAATTAAAAATTCACAAGAATACGAACAGCCAGCTCTTTGTTTGGCATCTTTTTCGGTCTACCTTTTCCAGCTGATTGGATTACAGGAGATCACCTGGCACTTTATGTCACTACTCCGCTGCCAGGAGGAACCTGCTTCACTCTCTGCCCTACTAGTGTATGTCTCACACTGGGCACAATTGGGATCATATGGGAAAGAGGGGGTGCCCTTTACAGCTAATTGATTTTCAAACTGCTTCGGTGTCAAACCTGACCATTTTTCAAAGTGAACGTGAAATATGGGGGCTGCCTTTGCTTATGCTGCCTTGTGGGCACTTTGAGGCACTGCCCTGTGACAAATATAGACATTGCGAATAATCAAAGTCTGAAGTCCTCATCAACCTTTGAGCTAGGCAACCAGCATTTGTAGAAATAAAGTTAGCAGGGGTAGCCTGTATGTTTTTCACAGAATTGGTTTCCTTTACCCTTGGTTCACACCTATGCATTTTTTAGTGCGATTTGCAGAAACGCCCTACAATCCATTTAGGAAAATATGACCATTCTGTTCATGGAGTGCAACTTTAATGTGACTTTACACTCTCTAGCACACAAGTCGCATCAAAGTACTGCAAAAACCTCTGTGTCCAAAGTCAGACGTTAGGGTTGGAGTTAGGGTTAGCGGTAATGGTTAGGGTTAGAGTTGGCAGTAATTGTTAAGGTTAGCAAGGTCCATAAAGACATGGATCAGCGAGTTTGGGGTGGAGGAATTTGACTGGCCTGCACAGTCAACCTCAACCCGATAGAACACCTTTTGAATGAATTAGAGCGGAGACTGCGAGCCAGCCTTCTCGTCCAACATCAGGGCCCGACCTCACAAATGCGCTTCTGGAAGATTAGTCAAACATTCCCATAGACACACTCCTAAACAGAGTTGAAGCTGTTATAGCTGCAAAGGGTGGGCCAACTCAGTATTTAACCCTACGGACTAGGACTGGAGTTCATGTGCGTGCAAAGGCAGGCGTCCCAATACTTTAGACAATATAGTATATGATATTTTGCTATGTCACTCCATGGGCTCCAATAAAAAACATATTATGGTAAGCACTAATTTTTTTTTTTATTCTAAAATCATCGGAACAAGGATCTGAAACTTTCACAGGCTTTTGTCTCTCCATTTGCCACCTACCGGGGAAAACCGGTCAGGGTGCCCATGCTGACACATGTCCACAGCCAAAGGTGCCAACGACAGGCACGTAACCATCAGAAATGAACCAAGTCCCTGGGGAGTTGTTTGATCTCTTTCTGAGTAATCAGCAAATGGAAAGTAGGTGGCAGTCTCCCCATCCTTGACACCCCAGCCCCCCGGTTCCCGCTGCACTTGTGTGGTTGATACAGTTTCACTGTCCATGCAGCCTGGTAGCCTGGTCTTGGGGTTTGAAAACGGTGCTTTTTTTTTTTCTTTTCATAGGGATGCCAGGACTCTTCAGAACGGTTCTGATTGGTCAGCATGGTCAATAGGAACCACTCTGAAGCATCCCCTGGACCGTGAAACTGTATCGCCTATGTAGGTAAGTGCAGCGGGGGCTAGAGAAGGGTGTAGGATGTGTGATCACCTTTTTCATGTTTTTTGAAGAGGTAAACTAACTCTTTATAAGTAAAGAGATTCTAGGTCCTTTTCCATGTGTTAGGACTATCTTTATTACTAATATTTGTATAATATCACATTATTATTAGGTGATGTAATCGGGTTTTCCTCTTGCTGTGTACGGCTTGTGTTGTAGGTGTGGAGCTGTCTTTCTTGCAAGTTCTCAGGAACTGTGCCTTGTCACCACTTGTAATGAGGACTTCTGACAGCTAAAGATAATTGCACTGTGTGTTTTCAGGGAGGAAGAGGGCGTCTTCCTGAATGATAAGTACTGGACACCAAGGTCTTGTCCATTTAGGTGTAGCTTAAAGTGCAAGAAAACTTTTGTTAAAAATAACCTGTCACAAGAGCAATTCAGGGGCTGCCATCGCTGGCCTCCTTGCTGTTTTGCATGCTAGTTGCCTGGATGTGTACCTGGCTTCAAAAGAATGAAAGTCAAAGAGACTTTTAATGCTTCTAATGGAAAAGGGAAAAGCTCTGGCAGTCGCTCATCTCTGAAAACCCCCATAAGAAGGTGCATGATGGCTCCAACCATGTGGGCAGAATGAAACATGTTGGGGGGGGGGGGGGGGCGGCATGGCCTGGTTGGAGTCCGGGCTGAGGCTGTCATACACCACCTTATGGGGTTTTGCAGAGATGTGCAACTTCCAGGACTTTTTCCTTTTCCATTAGTTGTCTAGAGCTGGGACAAGCTCTGTCCTTGTCTGCACTCCAAGCGGTTGCTACATAAGAGGGCCTGATAGAACCTTGAGCAGCACCTGAAAATTCAGACTTTTAATGCTTGTTATGGGTCAGTAA
This sequence comes from Aquarana catesbeiana, assembly GCF_042186555.1. NCBI lineage: Eukaryota > Metazoa > Chordata > Amphibia > Anura > Ranidae > Aquarana > Aquarana catesbeiana. The sequence continues at coordinate 933,033,472 of NC_133324.1, read as the reverse complement.
CTTGGTAAGTACTGAGGCCAAAGCATCAACATCACTGCCAGGCAACCAGCAATAATGAAAGGTCAGCAATGGCAGCTTGAGGTCACCTTCACACCTACACCAATGAGCCATAACTTTGACCACCCACCAAATATTGAGTAGGCATGGACTCCAGTAGACCTCTGAAGGTAGGATGTGCTATCTGGCACCATGAAGTTAGTAGCAGATCCTTTAAGTCCTGTAAGTTATAAGGTGGGTCCTCTATGGATTGGACTTGTTGTTGCAGCACATCCTACAGACGTTCAATTGGATTGAGATCTGGAGAATTTGGAGGCCAACACCTTTAAACTCATTGCTGTATTCCTTAAACCATTCTTAAACCATTTTTGCAGGGCGCATTGACCTGATGAAAGGGCTCTACAATTAACCCCAGGGGGCGGGGTGAAACACATCAGAGGGGGGAGTAGTCAAGGAGTTTCTGAGGCTGTTTTCATCTATCTTCACATGCTAAGCTACTGGTTTGCAGCGTCCCTATATTGTATGCTTACTATGTTCAGATGCCTGCACCACCCCCTTTTCTTAGTTGATCAGTAATTTAAGACACTTGGAGCAGTGCCGCAAGTAGGTTTTACCAGCCATATCGAGTACATCCTGCTGAAAGAGGCCACTGCCATCAGGGAATATTGTTCCATGAAGGGGTGTACTTGGTCAGCAACAATGTTTAGGTAGGTGGCAGATCTCAATCCAATTGAACGTCTGTAGGGTGTGCTGCAACAACAAGTCCAATCCATGGAGGACCCACCTTAGAACTTACAGGACTTAAAGGATTGTGTCGCAGGTCACAGCAAGTAACCATCCGTATTCCCATCGCACACATTCTTAGAAAAGGCTCTGGGTGCTGTAGCAAACACCAGCTGGAGACTAAGCGTCACAAAGGAGATATTTGCCAGCACACCACGGATCTTCAAGTTGAGTCTAAATGTTTTTTTGGGGTTTCTTTTTTGTAGCGTGATCACATAACAAGCAAAAGAGTGATCGCATGCCTGAAGAAGGGGTCCTGCGTGACTCCAAAACTTTACACTCTTGCTTGTGATGTCATCATGCTTTAACCACTTTAAGACCGCCCCATAGCAGTTTTACTGCTACAGGGCTGCTCTCCTGTGCAGAATTACGTATATATAAACGTGATTCTGCACTTCTGCCTACAGGGGGGCCCCTGCGCGCCGCCGGCGGCCCACTACTGCTGTGCCGCAGCGAGATCTCTCGGAAGTGGGGAAGGGTACCTGTCAAAAACAGGTACCTGCTCCCCCATCCCGCGAGAGGTGCCAAATGTGGCACCAGAGGGGGGAGGAGGCAGATAAGTGGAGATTCCACTTTTGGGTAAAAAAAAAAAAAAAAAAACACTTAATAAAAAAAAAAGTTTGGAAGATCCGTGGTGTGCTGGCAAATATCCTCATTGTGAAGCATCACAGCAGTGTGAACCAGGGCTAAGATGCCTTCCCCACACACCTTCTCAGACCAAATGTTTGAAGTCAAAAGTTTTGCTTTTTGGCAAAATAATTTTTGTGTTGACAAATATAATGTAACATTTTTCTAAAGTTTCCAGTAAATGTATAATATACACAATAATATAATTAAATGACTCATTAAAAACCTTCCATTACTGTCTTGAGTTGTAGAAGAGTGGTGGAGAGTTTGGTTCTCACCAATTGGACTTCATTAGGAAACCAGACACGATAGTCCAGTAATGAAATTAAATAAATGGGAAATTGAACGTATTTATAGAGGGGCTACAATTAAGGAGAAAGGGAACATTTCATCTTTTAAATGTCATCATCCAGTCGAGCGTTCCATGGCGTTCCTCCACGGAGGATGAAGATTGACAGGAGGAGATTCATGTCTTATGGAAACACAGCGTTCAGTCTACATGTGCTGGGACTTCTCTGACAAGGGATTTGGGGGTCAGACGCTGACACTTAGCAGGCCAGCGAGGGAGCGTATCCCTGTATTGGATGCAGCCAGGTAATAATGGAGACACCAATGTTATTTCAGTTTGGGCTCCTAAACCTATACAGGCATCTGCAGCCCTGTTTTGTGTCTCCAAGGTATTAAATATTCAGTTTAATTTGCTTATATTTAGTCTTCCTTCCTTCCTCTTTTTTTCGCCTTTCATCAACCCAATTACATTTTTATTACATACGTAATTTTAGACCTAGTGATGTTATCACTGGGTCTCTGAGCTTCTCTATGCAATGCAGGAAGATCATAGCCAGTGGGAGAGGCCAGCAGGTTGCTGAGCCTTTTGCCTTGATGCAAACAGTGGGCTAGGGCAATGCAGACAGATCCTGGTTGGTGGGGAGGGTGCCGCACATAGCTTCCCAAAAACATCACAGTGCCCCTGTCTCAGTACTCCTCTCCAGAACCCTCAGCCCTGATGCAAGTGGGCTGGCGCTTGGGAGGAGTTTAGTGGCGGCTGGTGCTCCATTTTTGGAGGGGGGGGGGCGGCAAACAAACCACCCACCACCCCCGATTGGTCAGTCAAATCCCCCACTCCGGTCACTCTGTCATTTGGCAAATCACCCCCGTCGCTCGCCCGTTCGCCCACCAGCCCCTGCACTTACCCAATTCAGGTCACTGACAGCTTCGGCAGCTTCCCCCTGCGTCTCCGCCTTGGCGGCTAATATAGTCGCCACTTCTCTCGGCCAATCGAGTCTTCAGACCCCGCTTCCTGATTGGCCGGGAGGAGAAGCAGGAAGACCATAGCAATTATTCTTTATTGTCACACAACTGGGTGGGCTCAGGGCGCAGTGCTCTGCACCCCGAGCCCACCCTTTTTTTGAAGCCAAGTTGAGCCTCAGGGTCTAATCGTGCTTAAAAAAAAAAAAATTTAAATCTATGCGTCCGGCGCCCTGCATGTCGATTAGGGGCCAGGCGCATGGATTAGAGGGGTGGCGTCCCTAATGGAGCGGCCGCCACTGGGGGAGTTACGTAAATATCAATATGCCTTGGTGAGTGGATGTCAGTCTGGAGGAGTGGGCGTTAATAGGCAGAAAGAGAGAAGTCCTAAGCTACACATCACTACAAAAACTTGTATGTGAGAAGTGAAAACAGCCTCAGCCGGGCTCCAACCAGGAAATCCACCCAATGCGTTTCGCCACCGCCTACAGGGCTTAATCATGGGGATTTAATTCTCACATACAGATTTTTGTAGTGGAGTGCAGTGTAGGACTTCTCTCTCTCGCCTGCACTCCCAGCGCTTTACTATAGAAGAGAACCTGTTGGAGCCTCGAGCAGTACTCCCAGTTTGACATTGGTTCACTGCGTTAATAGGCAGGCTGCATTTGCATGCAGACCACCCTAGGTAACGCCCACGTGTGATGGTTAGCCTCCGTTGGGGAAAGAACTAAAATCCAATGAATGATGGGGACGGGCCTGGGATAGTCAGACTAGGGAGGGAAGGGCTAGATAATGGTGAAGATTTTTCAGCCAGGAAATGAGTCTGGCGCTCTTTATTCCATCTGTTGGGACCCTCACTTTTTAATACCTTTATAAATGATATCGGGTCTGGGATTAAAAGTACAATTTTAGTCATAGTAGATGACACCAAGCTATGCAGTGGAAAAATTACCTTACAGGATGTCACCAATTTACAAGCCGACCTCAATGCACTGTCTAATTGGGTGACTATGTGGCAGATGAGGTTTATTGTTGATAATTGTAAAGTTATGCACTTGGGGGCTAAGAATATGCATGCATCATACATACTAGGGGGAGTACAACTGGGGGAATCTATAGTGGAGAAGGATCTGGGGGTTTTAATAACATGCAAATCCAAACTGCGGTTTCCAAAGTGAGCAAAGCCCTTTCTTGTATTAGGAGAGGTATGGACTCCAGAGAGAGAGAGATATCATTTTGCCCCTGTACAAATCATTAGTAAGACCTCATCTGGAATATGCAGTTCAGTTTTGGGCACCAGTTCTCAAAAAGGATATCGGGGAACTGGAGAAAGTGCAGAGAAGGGCAACCAAACTGATAAGAGGCATGGAGGAGCTCAGCTATGAGGAAAGATTAGAGGAACTGAATTTATTCACTCTTGAGAAGAGGAGATTAAGGGGGATATGATCAACATGTATAAATATATAAGTGGTCCATATAGTGAACTTGGTGTTGAGTTATTCACTTTACGGTCATCACAGAGGACAGGGGGGCACTCTTTACATCTAGAGGAAAAGAGATTTCATCTCCAAATACAGAAAGGTTTCTTCACAGTAAGAGCTGTGAAAATGTGGAATAGACTCCCTCCAGAGGTGGTTCTGGCCAGCTCAGTAGATTGTTTTAAGAAAGGCCTGGATACTTTCCTAAATCTACATAATATAATTGATACTAACATTTATAGGTAATGTTGATCCAGGGAAAATCCGATTGCCTCTTGGGGGATCAGGAAGGAATTTTTTCCCCTGCTGTAGCAAATTGGATCATACTTTTCTGGGGTTTTTCACCTTCCTCTGGATCAACTGTGGGTATAGAATTGTGTATATGGGATTGTATGATATTATTTTTTTATTAATTTATTTACTTTTCTGGTTGAACTAGATGGACTTGTGTCTTTTTTCAACCTAACTATGTATATATGACTTGCTGAGTAAGCAATATGTGTCCAGAGAGAGGAACCTGTACAACTGTGCAAGACTGAAGGAAAGGCCGGAGGTCAGGTTTAAAGGGCATGCCCTGTCTAAATGTTATCTATAAAATAAACAAGCTACCTTTAATTCAACGCATGTGACACAGTGCACAGGAAGTGTGATTGAGCCCTTAGAGAATTTTTCCAGGGTTATCTTTTTTTTATTTTCATTTTTTTGACACTTTTCTTACTCCCTGTGACACCATCACCAGACTTGTAAAGGGTAAGCTCCTTGAGGGCAGGGACTCATGTGATTGTTCACTATATGTGTGAAGCGCTGCATAAATTGATAGCACAATATAAGAACCAGTAATAAATTAAAAAAAAAAAAACAGATAATGCTTTTAACTAATTTCCAGGCCTAAAATCATTTTCTAAATGTCTGCAAAAACTGCTCTGGCATTGCAAGTTCACCTTTTCCAGAATAAAATGTAAAGGTGAACTAAGTTCATACACCCCCCTCCCCACCCCATGTTCCCTGCTGCACTTAAAGTGATAATAAAGGCACTTTAAAAAAAAAACAAAAAAAAAAAAACAAACATATTATACTTACCGACTCTATGCAGTGGTTTTGCACACAGTAGCCCCCCTATCCTTCTCTTCTCGGGTCCCTCGGTGACGCTTCTGGCCCCTTCCTTCTTTTTAAGTGCCCCCAGAGCAAGCGGCTTGCAATGGGGGCACTCAAGCAGGCGCTATCCCGAGCCGCTGCTGTGCATGTCCATTCAGACACAGCCGGTGGCTCCCGTTGCGGTCTCAGCTGATGAGGAGGGGGAGTCACCGGAGAGCAGAGATACTCATGCACATCGCTGGATCGCGATGGAGCTCAGGTGAGTTTTGGGGGAGGGGGGTGCACATAAAATGCATGAAGGTAATAAACCTTCAACCTTCAGAACCACTTTAACCCCATGGGTGATGAGCTGTCAGTGCCCTCGGTGCAGGGGGCGTGGGACTGGAAATCCCTGTTCGTTTTTTTGTTTTTTTTTTTCTTTCTGGGCATTCAGGATGGATCAGAGTGATTCTGCATGCTGGTGTTGACCAATCAGAATCGCTCTGATCCGTCCTGGAAGCCCTGCACAGAGAAGAGTGGGAAATTCTAATCTTCAGACCATTACACGGGCTGTGTAGTCAATGACAGCTCAGCATCCCCAGTGGTAAGCACAGCGGGGACTGGGAAGGGTGTACAGTGTTAGTAAACCTTTTCATTTTTTCTGAAAAGCTAACAGTTTTCATAGGCGGCTGCAGATATACATGGCAAGATCTTTTAATCTGTTCCCGTCTGTGCTATAGCCGAATGACGGCTACAGCGCGAACCTACATTGCCGGGAGGCTGTCATATGACATCCTCCCCGTGCGGCCCCTGCAGCGCACTCTATGATCACCGAGTCAGTGTGATCACTCAGGTGGTCACAGATCGGAGTAAAGAGGCTGATCCCGGCCCCTTACCACGTGATCAGTTGTCAGCCAATGACAGCTGATCAAGTGATGTAAACAGAGGATCGATAATGAATGTGAAAGTGACAGCGGTCCCGAAGAGGAAGAGGCACAGCCACCTCATCTGTGCCCACCAGTGCCACCTGCCAGTGCATATCAGTACCACCAATCGGTGCCCAATATTGCATATCAGTTCCATCTGTCAATGCCCACCAGTGGTGCCAATCAGTGCCACCTAGCAGTGCTGCCTATCAGTGTAACCTATCAGTGCCACCTATCAATGCCCTTCAGTGCCGTCCATCAGTGCTGCCTCTCAGTGTAACCTATCCACCCATCAGTGCCACCAATCATTGCCATCTATCCATTCCCACCAGTAGTGCCACCTAGCAGTGCTGCCTATCAGTGCCACCTATCAATGCCCTTCTGTGCCACCCACCAGTGCCGTCCATCAGTGCAGCCTCATCACTGCACATCAATGAAGGAGAAAAATTACCTGTTTGCTAAATTTTATAACAAAATATAAAACTATTTTTTGTTTTGTTTTTTTTTCAAAATTTTGGTCTTTTCTACATTTTTTTTAACAAAAAATAAAAAAACCACAGAGGTGATCAAATACCAACAAAAGAAAGCTCTATGTGTGGGGGAAAAAAAAGTGATAAAAATGTCATTTGGGTACAGTGTTGCATGACCGTGCAATTGTAATTCAAAGAGTGACAGCGCTAAAAGCTGAAAATTGGTCTGGGCAGGAAAGGGGGGGGGGGGGTAAGCAAGTCATTAAAAAAAAAAAAATTTAAAAATGACATGATATCTTATGTAACAGGTGTGATATTATTCCATAAACAAAGCTGGAGTTTTCCTTTTAAAGGCTCCGTCTAAGCTTATTCCAGGGCTGTTTATTCCTTGAAGCCCCCAACCGTATCGGAACCCCCCCCCCCGTATCGGATGAAGCCGAACATGGCTTTGAACTCTGCATGGCCTCCCTCTGCGGGCTGCCAGCACCCCCCACCCCCACCCCTCCCCATGAGCCTGAAATCAAACTGTTTGGGTCACGGGGAGTTGAGCGGCCCATGCAGTCAGCGTGTTTACTTAGGGAGTTATAATTAACCTGCAGCGAGGTGTTACTCTGAACTCTGCCTGTCCCCTTGACACCCTGGCTGAACCTGAACTTCTACAAACCAAACAGGTGCAGCAGCGGGCGTGGCGGAACTAATTACCATTTCTAGACAAGATCGCAAGCCAAAGAGTTTAACCTTTTGCTGCTTCAGTTTTGTGGGATCGCACTCATTCCTGCCGCATTGCTCAGGTGAATGTATCCCCCGCACCGGGCAAGCCCAAGTTTTTTAGGTCCCCGTCACTGCGCCCCAAGGTGACGCATGTGAAGCCAGGCACGCGGAAGTACTGGATTTTTTTTTAATGGTTGTGATATGAAGTTGGTGTGAATATCACATTCCAATGTTAACTTACCTTGCTGATGACAAGATATTCCAAAATGGCAATTTCTTTTATTTTTCCTTTTAACATAGCTCAGGGGGGGAATAAAGGCCATTTTGAGGGTGGCTTGAATCCCGCGCCAGGGCTAGGTGGTCTAGAGCCCAGGGTGAACATGCCAAACTGCGCACACACCCCCCACCCCCCACCCCCATAGAAACCAATCGGCTTCCAGCTTTTTTTGCCAAAGTTTAATTGAACAAGCTGAAACTAGAAGCTGATTGGCTACCATACACAGCTGCACCAGATTCTGAGCTTTAGTAACTCTACCCCTATGTGTAGGCAAAAAAAAATCCCCCCCCCCCCCCGCAAAAGCACTGAGCACTAATCTGCATGTTTACCTCCTAAACATAGGTTCCCCCTCCTCCAAGTAAAAATCTGCCCCTATCCCCTAAATCTCCCCAGCTCAAATGCCCCTCCTCAAAAAATAAAAAAAATCATCCCTCCTAGCACAAATCCTCTGCCCCTAAAATGTCCCCCTTCCTAGTTCACATCTTCTCTCCCCCCCCTCCCTCCATATTTTCCCTCCTAGAACCAAACTTACCCCTGCCGCCCCCCTCCCAGCTCAAATTCCCCCAATCCCAGCTCAAATTCCCCCAATCCCAGCTCAAATTCCCCCCCTCCCAGCTCAAATTCCCCCCTCCCAGCTCAAATTCCCCCCCTCCCAGCTCAAATTCCCCCCCTCCCAGCTCAAATTCCCCCCTCCCAGCTCAAATTCCCCCCTCCCAGCTCAAATTCCCCCCTCCCAGCTCAAATTCCCCCCCTCCCAGCACAAATTCCCCCTCTCCCAGCACAAATCCCCTCCCCTCTCCCAGCACAAATCCCCTCCCCTCTCCCAGCACAAATCCCCTCCCCTCTCCCAGCACAAATCCCCTCCCCTCTCCCAGCACAAATCCCCTCCCCTCTCCCAGCACAAATCCCCTCCCCTCTCCCAGCACAAATCCCCTCCCCTCTCCCAGCACAAATCCCCTCCCCTCTCCCAGCACAAATCCCCTCCCCTCTCCCAGCACAAATCCCCTCCCCTCTCCCAGCACAAATCCCCTCCCCTCTCCCAGCACAAATTCCCCCCTCTCCCAGCACAAATCCTCTCCCCCTCTCCCAGCACAAATTCCCCCCTCCCAGCATGAATCCCCCCAGCCTCCCTCCCAAAATACATCCCCCTAAAGCACCACCCTTAGCACTCTCCCCTCCCCAAATTCTCCCTCCTAGAACAAAACCCCTAATCCCCCCTCCCCATCCCCCCAAATCCCCCTTTCCAACACAAGTGCCCTCTAATTCTCCTGTAAATCATCGCCCCCATCCCACCTCCCAACACAAATCTCCCTAAATCACCTTTAGCACTCCCCCTCCAAATTTCCCCTCCTAGAACAATACTCCGTGGTGTACCGACAATGTACACGGAGCTGCACGTGTGCAGGGGAATTCATCCGTTCCACCACCGTGGTGTACCAACAATGTTCACTGACCTGGACATGCGCAGGAGTTCATTCATACCGGCACTCGGGTGTCCTGAGAATGTATCTTGAGTTGCACATGCTCACAAGTTCATTCACTCCAGCACGGAGGTGTTCAGAGAACATATACTGTGCAGCACATACACACAGGAGACCATTCTGGCAACAAGGTGTTCCAAGAATGTACACTGAGCTGCACATGAATTAATTCATTCCAGTACAAAGGTGTACTGACCATGTGCACAGGAGTTCATTTAAACCGGCACTAAGGTGTGCCAAGATTGTACACTGAACAGTGCATGCGCAGCTCAGTGTACATTCTGAAGAAGGCTGTGAACAGTCATGTAAGTTGGTTTTATTGCAGAAAAGACCTGGCATGACCCTACCTACCTGCTCCATGTTGTTTTTTTACTCCCACTTTAACTCTCTTTAGAGTGTGAGCTTCCACAGGGAATGTTGTTTGCAGCATCTCTCACCCAGCACGGCTGTTCCGGGTGGAATAAAGGTCAGAACAACCATATCTTAAAGTAGTTTCCCGGGTTTAGAAAGTAAGGAAGCAACAAGAGAGGACTGAGGTCCACAGGAAGCATTATTGACTTTCCCCCTGTAATTAGTACACTGTGAGAACTGTACATATCACCCTGAACTCTCCCTGGCCTCATAACACCCTGCGTGAACTGCATTTTATGTGTCTGCAGGAACAGATATGATATGAGGGAGAAAGGCAATGTGCGCCTACAGTGCGGTCAAATCCTGGACTCTGAGAGGGAAGGGGGTTCTTACAATTAACCCCTAACCTACTCCTATTATTACACTTTGCTTTTTATCACCAGCATGTAAACACTTATTTAAGAGAATACAAAACCTTCATTGCCAGATGGTTTATGTAAAAAGAGTTTAACAAAAACATTCCAACGATTCTGGAAATTTAGTAGACTATAATAATATGAAGGAGAGCAATTCAGCCCACAACTGACTCCCTGTCCTTTTATATCTTAAATCGCAGCCAGCTTAGGTGCTTTTTTTTATATATTACAATTAGTCATACTATTGCTTTTCCTTTTGATGTCCAGCATATTTGGGTACGTTGGTTTTTTTATTTTTTTTTTTATTTGCTACAGTGATAAACTAGAGCAAGTGGTTCTCAACCCTGACCATAAGTACCCAGAACAGGCCATGTTTTCGCAAATTTCTTTTAGATAAAACAGCTGTCCAAAATACCAAGCCATTGACTGATTTAACCACTTGCCTACAGGGCACTTTCACCCCCTTCCTGCCCAGGCCATTTTTCAGCTTTCAGTGCTGTCGCACTTTGGCAATTGCGCGGTCGTGCTACACTGTACCCAAACACATTTTTGTTATCATTTTCTTCACACAAATAGAGCTTTCTTTTGGTGGTATTTAATCACTGCTGTTTTTTTTATTTTTTACAACAAAAAGAAAATTTTAACTTTTTTTTTCTGTCAGTAAATTTTGTAACCAAGTAATTTTTCACTTCACTGATGAGGCAGCACTGATGGGCACTGACAGACTGAACTGGTGGGCATTGATGAGGCAGCACTGATGAGGAGGCACTAATATGCTGCGCTGTTAGGTGGCACTGGTGGGCACTGATGGGCGGTATTGGTGGGCACTGATGGGCATTACTGATGGGCATTGATTGACAGTAGTGATGGGCAGCACTGATAGGCGGCACTTGTTGCCAGCACTGACTGGCATCGATAATGGGCACAGATTGGTGGCAGTGGTGGGCACTGAATGCTGCCACTGGTGGGCACTGATTTGTGACACTATATTGTAATCAGGGCACTGATGATCCGTGCCCTGATTACATTCCTAGATGTCCCTCTGCGTGGAGATGCCGCTGATCGGCTCTCCTCGCTACACTTTCTGTCAGTGTGAGGCAATGAGAGCCAATTACCGGGACTTCCTTGTTTACATGTGACCGGCTGTGATTGGACACAACTGATCACATGGTTAAAGCGCCGCAGGCACAGCTCTTTACAGAGATCATGGTCGAACCATGTCCTAGCAAAACGGCGCGGCTGCGCGCCCGTTCTGGGATGCCGTCATATGACGGCGTCCCAGAATGAGAGCCATGCTGCCCCGCCGTCATTTGACGGTGGGCGGACGGACGGCAAGTAGTTAAAGCACCTGTGCAACATGAAGGAAAACCTGCAAACATGGCCTGTTGGGGGGGGGGGGGGGTACTTGAGGACAGGGTTGAGAACCACCGATCTAGAGAGCATTGAGGGGGTAATGCAGCTTTAACATGTTGCCTCCCACATAACACATAGGTGTGGCTGCATAAGGGTGAGCTTTAACGTCCATACGCCACACACATGCATCTCTGAGCAGCTAACAGTTCTGTGCTGAGAGCGTGCTCTTCCGGCACTGAGACCAAGTTGTCAATGACCGTTCTCAGTCCGGACTAATGATCATTAGCTGGAGGGACTGGATCTAAGTCATGTGACCTCTGTGACAGCCAATCAAAGTGGTCACTGATCCTTACCACTAGCCCCCATCCCCGGGCCCTGTTAAAGGGAGGTTGGGGTGGATGGGATGCCCCAGCGTGGGATAAAACGAATTTTTCACAATGACTCCAGTCCACCCCCCCCCCCCCCCCTCTAGGGTGACATGTCTCAAAGTGGTCACATGGTTGCTAATCCTTCCCACCAGCCCACCTGTGCATAGAGACCCTAATAAAGGGATGACCATCAAAGTAGTCACGTGGTCGCTGATCCTTCCCACTAGCCCTCACACCTGGGTGTACAGACCCTATTAAATGAAAGCTGGGATGGATGGGATGCCTTACCCTGGGATAAAACGAATTAACTACCACCCACCCCCTCTAGGGTCACGTTGTCGCTGATCCTTCCCACTTCCCACTGGACATATACAGACCCTATTAAAGGGATGCCAATCCAACTGGTCACATAGTTACTGATCTTTTCCAGTAGCTCCCCTGGGCACACAGAAACCCTATTAAAGGAAGATGGGATGCCCCACCCTGGTATAAAAAGATTTTTCACAGTATCTGCAGTGGAGGAAAAAGTTATTTGATCCCCTGCTGATGTTGTACGTTTGCCCACTGACAAAGCAATGATCAGTCTATCATTTTAATGGTAGGTTTATTTTACCAGTGAGAGACAGCATAACAACAAAAATATCCAGAAAAACGCACTTCAAAAAAGTTATACGTTGATTTGCATTTTAATGAGGGAAATAAGTATTTGATCCCCTATCAGCAAGATTTCTGGCTCCCAGGTGTCTTCTATACAGCTAACGAGCTGAGATTAGGAGCACTCTCTTAAAGGGAGTGCTTCTAATCCTCAGCTTGTTACCTGTATGAGATTTTTTTCCCCCTCGCTGTATATATAAACCATCATTGACTGGGGCCCCCATCCTCCCCTTCATGGGTTACTAGATGTACGACCATCTGCTGTGCATTTATTGGTTGGAAATGAATCGCGCTCCACGATATAAGGGACTACCACCAACAGATATTTCGTGGTAAATAAAATCGGGAAACAAGTGCTGCACTCAAATCATAAAACCATCAAACATAAATCGCCATGTAAAACGAGAATTCAAAGAAAGTCCTAACAATTTTGCACAGAAGTCCACCAAGTGAAGTGAATGACTTGCAATGTATTCTCCTTTAATAAAAATACAGTGCAGATCTTCCCACTAGAGCAGGGGTCTTCAAACTTTTTAAACAGGGGCAGTTTATTGTCCTTCAGACTTTAGGAGGGCCGGATTGTGGCCAGCAGGAGTAGAAACTGTCCTGGCATCAGTGGGAGTAAACATCACCACATTTGGTATTGGGGGGAAGGAATAGTGCCCCATTAGTGGTATCCTAGGGCAGAATAGTGCCCCCATTATTGGTATCCTAGGGCAGAATAGTGCCCCCATTATTGGTATCCTAGGGCAGAATAGTGCCCCTATTATTGGTATCCTAGGGCAGAATAGTGCCCCCATTATTGGTATCCTAGGGCAGAATAGTGCCCCCATTATTGGTATCCTAGGGCAGAATAGTGCCCCTATTATTGGTATCCTAGGGCAGAATAGTGCCCCTATTATTGGTATCCTAGGGCAGAATAGTGCCCCCATTATTGGTATCCTAGGGCAGAATAGTGCCCCCATTATTGGTATCCTAGGGCAGAATAGTGCCCCTATTATTGGTATCCTAGGGCAGAATAGTGCCCCTATTATTGGTATCCTAGGGCAGAATAGTGCCCCCATTATTGGTATCCTAGGGCAGAATAGTGCCCCCATTATTGGTATACTAGGGCAGAATAGCGCCCCCATTATTGGTGTCAGTGGGAGAAATGGTGCCTCGTTTTTGCTGTCAGATGGCAGAATAGTGTCTCATATCAGTGGGAAGAATAGTGCTCCCAAGGGCCGGATAAATGCAAGCAAAGGGCCACCACATCTGGCCCCCCAGACCGCAGTTTGGAGACCATTGCACTAGAGGATACCACACCCCATAGTGTTCCTTTTACCGTATGCTCAACCAAAACGTGCTTACCATAACCAGTTGACCCTATATGCAACAGAAGTCAATATGCACTTGTGTATAATGGATCCTCCATGGCAAAGTATAACCTTTCTCCTATACAGGTCTCCAATGGTTTTCCTCCAAGGCTCCAAAGTCTTTATGGAAAAAAAAGCCAAGGATACCACAGTATAAAACTATAAAGCTAAAATTTTATTAAAACAGCCAAAACACTCACAAGTATAGGACAAACCGTGCCTGTAGTAATATAAGCCGGTCAAGGGACTCTTAATAGGCCACTTCCAGGCTCCAGGATGCGTGATGACGTCACAAACATCAGCTCCACCCATGCCATCTATCTATTGTTTGACTGCTGCTTGGCCAGTTAACTAGTTGGTTCGACAGCTGACCCCTTAGTCCCAAACCGTTACTGAACCTCATGCTACTTACAAGTTGGACTCTTTTTTTTTTTTTTTTTTTTTTTTTTTTTTTTTTTTTTTTTTACTGCCAAAATGTTGTGGCCATTGTTTTTGTCCGTTGCATTTTTGCTACAATAATAAAAAAGAACAAAAAACCCAGCCCCCTAAACTATAGCTGTCTTCTTAGATGTTGTTTTCTCTCAGCAGGTCATGACTCTGCTTATTTCATTCCAGCCACGTTGGGGAAATTTTGTGTTTACACCATCAGGAGCTTCTGATTACCTCTTTTGTCATCGGGAATTTATTATGAAGATAACATGATCATAAAAACACATTGGCTCGTTCAAATACTCTCCTAGTCCATAAAATGTGTTGCCAGCTATAATTCAGAAACGCGCGGTGCATGGTGTGATGGGCACACGTGGCTGGCTCATCTTATAGTAGTTGGCCGAAGCCAACCAATTAATCTGCACACTGAACTTTTATTTCCTTGGATGAATCTCTTATATATTTTATCCTGGAGTTTTTATTAACGGGGCTAAACATAAAATTGTACGATTTTTTATTTATTTTTTAAATTTTTTTCTTGCCACTTGTTGCTGCTCATATAAGACAAGGCCATACGTGAGTGCTTGTTTTTCAGTCAAGCTGCGTGTTGAACAAAAAATAAATGAACAGAGTTCCCCATCCTCACGTTCAATGTGGTTGGGGGGAATCACTCCTGCTGAGCTATTGTATTCCCCCCACTGGCAGAGTACAATGATCAGTGCTGCTGGTGTTCTGTTGAATAGTGCCCTCTATCGAAAAATGCCCGCACTGGCCTGCGCAGGTGCAGTACCGGAACGGCACAACAGCCGATTTCCAGATCAGCTGTTGTGACAGCGCATGCGCAGTGCATCGGAGACCATAGCCGACAAGTGCAGAGGGACTGCATCATTCTCCGATTCTGCCTCGCACTTGCGGGGTGTGTTTAGTGTTGTGAAAGGCGGGATTTTTTTCTTTGATGGGCGGGTTCAGTGCTGCAAAGGGACAATGTTCTCCGATTCTGCCTCGCACTTGCGGGGCATGTTCAGTGTTGTGAAAGGCAGGATTTTTTGTGCTGATGGGTGGGTACAGTGCTGCAAAGGGGCAATACTCTCCGATTCTGCCTCGCACTTGCAGGGCGTGTTCAATGTTGTGAAGGGCAGGTTTTTTTTTTTCTTTTTGATGGGCGGGTTGAGTGCTGCAAAGGGACAATGTTCTCCGATTCTGCCTCGCACTTGCGGGGCGTGTTCAGTGTTGTGAAGGGCGGGATTTTTTTAAATTTTTTTTTTGATGGGCGGGTTCAGTGCTGCAAAGGGACAATGTTATTCTCCGATTCTGCCTTGCACTTGTAGGGCGTGTTCAGTGTGTTGAAGGGCAATTTTATTTTTTGTTGCGAGGCAGAATCGGAGAATAAACATTGTCCCTTTGCAGCACTGAACCCGCTCATCAACACAAAAAATCCCGCCCTTCACAACACTGAACATGCCCCCGCAAGTGCGAGGCAGAATCAGAGAATAATTCTGTCCTTCGGCGCCAGTCGGCTGTTGTCTCCGATGCGCGGCGCATGCGCTGCCACAACTGGCTGATCAGGAAATCGATTGTTGTGCCATTCTGAACTGCACATGCGCAGGCCGGAGTGGGATTTTTTTGATAGAGGGCACTATTCGACAGAATATCAGCTATAGTTGGCAGCAGTGATCGTTCATGAAAAACCCAACAGGCTGGTTGTACACAAGTCAATTGATAGGAGGGTAGGAAGGGTTTTCTCAGTTAAGCACACCCGCATGGCTGAGCTAAGGGCAGACAGATTCCAGAAAGTACTACATGAAGAATCTGCCCTTAATAAAGATGGCAACGGCCAGAAATTCTGGAAGGGGGGGGGGGGGGGTGTTTTTCACCATGTCTCAGTGAAAAAAAAGCATGGAAGCATGGAGACATAGCTGGATGAGGGAGTTTGCTTGAAATAGTAAAAATAATAGCGTTTTTGGTTTGTGATGCTCAGATGTAGAGTCATTCTGCTTTAAGTTGGCCATACACTGCCCACATTTTGGCAGATTCCTGCTGGCTGGATAAAAATCCAAGCTCTTTTTTTTTTTCAAGGAGTCGGTTGAAAAACTGTCAGCCGAGCAAAGACTGCATTCAGTTAGGCCCCTTTCACACTGAGGCGCTTCTAAACTGCCGATAAAACATTTGAGCACTTTTGAAGAGCTTTTCAGTCGCTTTTGAAGAGCTTTCCATTAATTTCAATGGAGAGGGGTTTTTTTTTCACCACCCTGCCAGCCCACTGCCCCAGTGTGAAAGCATTCATTGATTATAATAAAAATAGGTTTTCGTGAGCTTTTCAGGCGCTTTTTTTTTTTTTTTTTAAGCCTGAAAGCGCCCGCCTCAGTGTGAAAGGGGTCTTAGATGCATTCACAGTTCAGGTAAGCAGTTGCTTAGGGTTCCACTGGCTCCTTCATCTGCGCGGTTTAGCTTGTATTGTGGAAACAGTGGATTTCTCTTGTTCAGCCCAAATGGCTAAACCAGGCAAATACAAAAGTGTATGCTTAGCTGAAGGTTAGTGATGGGCTCAGGCGTGTCCGGGTTCGTGGTCCCAGCCCGCCTAAGCAATCGTGCCAGGAAGCCGACACTGCACACCGCCAATCATAGGCAGTGAGGCATTTCCCAGCCCGAAGCCGCACATACACACGCTGCCTACGATTGGCGGTGTGCAGTGACGGCTTCCTGGCACGATTTGCTCAGGTGGGTTAGGACTGCGATCCGAACACGCCTGAGCCCATCCCTAGCTGAAGGTTACATTTATACTGGTGGCAGTGCTTGCCATCTGTGAAAAGCAATCAGCAGTCGATTGCTTTTCCGAGGTGTCTGACAGGTGGTAAGGAGGCAGTATCTCGGCTCTTCACCGCCTGTTTTAGCCATGGTAACGTTACCCCACCGTGCTCATTTGTTTGAAAGGGTCGCGTATGGCAGTGGTGCTGCCTGCTAAAGGCAGTGGGAGGATAGTTGTTGCCCTGGCCATAAAGAAAAGTGCAGCGGAATGTGTACACATCCAGCTGCCTTTGCAGTTTAAGGGGGGAGGGCTGTTGGGGACTGCATAAAAGTGGTTCAGCTGTCTGTTTTTACCACCCCAACCCAACCCAACCCCAACCCAACCCCAACCCAACCACAAGTGTAAATGGGCCCTAAGAGTGATTCCTGTCTCATACAGGTTGTTTTTTTTTTTTAATTACAGTGCAGCCAGTAAAATATAGTGACATGGTCTGGGACAGGTAACAAAAGAAATGTTATTGTAGCTGAGAGAAACGCACAGAGAACCTGTTATTTATTTTTGTAGTATTTACTCTCTTTGTACTAACAAGCACATAACTTTTTCATGGCACAGATTTCTTCTATTAGTATAGGTTTTCTAAAGAGGGAGCTCAGCAGAAGCCGTTTGCCTTCAGGCTTATTCTTCCTGATTAAAACGTTGTAGGAATTCCTACAAACACAAGGAGGAGTTGCTTCTATAATTCAATCCCTTGCGGGTGTGGATTGGACCTAAACCTCCTGACCTCTGTAAACAGAATAGTTAAGAATAGACTGGTAAGCAGTTTACATTTAAGCTCCTCCTGGTGCTGAGCCCCATCCTTTGTCACTCCAATTGTCAAATACACCCCTCCTGGTGCTGCGGCCTAACCCCTGTCACTCAGTTGTTAAAGTCTCTACTGCCTACCATGTCATGGGAATTGGACATTAAATAAAAGGAGTGAGGATTTAGGCCTTGTTCACATGAGTGTACTTAACCACTTCCCGCCTGGGCTATAGCCATATGATGGCTACAGCTTGGGCTTACTTTGCCGGGAGGCCGTCCTGTGACGTCCTCCTGTGATTGCACTGTCTGCACAGGAATCCACAGAACACCTGTGCATCCCCATGCAGGCAAACTGTCAGGAACCATGAAATCAGGCAGAGACAGAAGTACAGTTAAATCACACTTGTTTAATAATAAAAGTAAAAAGACCAAACGTAGTCAAAACATAGCCAAAGTTCAGTAACCGGAACAGATAGTCAGCCAAGCCAGAAGTCAGGGAACAATGTATTGGAACAGCAAGCAGGATCTGGAGCCAGAAGGGATGTCAGCAAAGCAGGTCTTAAACAGGATCGCAGGAGATAGTCTCTGTGATGTTGACCAAGGCGAAGGCAGAGCTCCTCTGGGCTGGACGGCTTAAGTAGGCAAGACTGACGAGCAGGATATCATCAACAGCTGAGTAACTGTGGAGAGATAGGAGCTGGCAATTAGCCGACAGCTGAGCGGCCAGCTCAGAAAAGGAAGCGCTGAGCCCGGCCCTGACACAAACATGTGAAGGAGAGTTTACACTTTTGTTACTTTGGGCACTTTTTAAAGTGGAGCTCCATCCAAAAGAGGGAGCTCTGCTTGTTTGCTTCCTCCCCCCCACCCTCCGCTGCCACATTTGGTACCTTTTCAGGGGGCAGCAGGTACCTGTGGTGAGGTGCACCGGAAATTCGGCCCCCCTCCTCTTTCCTCCACCGTTGGACCGTTCACAAAGTGCAGCGTGCTTCACGCATGAGCAGTAGGGAACCGGCTGTGAAGCTGCAAGGCTTCACTGTCTGTTTACCTTACAAGGAATGGTGGCAACATCCCTGGGCTCATTTGAAGTTTGAGTTGTAAATTTCATGATTTTGATTACTAACAATTAAGTTTTTTGTTTTCCTATCTTACATAGTTTATGCCCAACTGGTAAATATTGGTAATGGTAATTTTTTATACGTGCGCTGCCCAGCTTAGGGGCACGGCTCTAATCATTTATGTCAGGATATAAAGTAGCGGGTTGAAAGACGGCACACAAGACTTCTGTTTACAGAGCTTATTGCAGGTGCTGCCACCCCCCTCCATTGCCCAAAGTCTGTCCTGCCATTGCAGCAGAATGCCAGACAAAGTCATTATAAGGTGGATTTCAGTTTGTTTGCACAACGGATTACCTTAGTCATGGTTTCCCCGTCTGATAATGTTCAACTCGTGAAATCTCATTTTATATGCGGCTGACTTGGCCCATTCTTTTTATCCATGCGAACATGATTGTTCATTAAAGGGAAATTTACAATCACTATATGAATGTTACTTTACTGGAATTAAAGATTTGTAGATGGCAGTTTTTATTTTATCTTTTTTATTATTTTTTCAATTTTGTTTTTGATTATTTAAAAAAAAAAATGTTTTATTTTTTTGGAGCCCTGTTGGGGGGATTTGGTGAAGAATCAGGGGTCTAAATCCCCAGATGTCTCACTTCTGGGACAGAGAAAGGGAGTGAGGACAGATTTTCCAGTCCCTTCCCCTAGAGCAGGGGGTGTTAAAGTGGAGTTCCACCCGTCTTTTTAGTTTACTAAAAGTCAGCAGCTACAAAAAGCATAGCTGCTGATTTTTAATAAACCGACACTTACCTGCCCCACGGTCCAGTGATGTGGCCGCCCAGAGGCTAGCTCCTCTCCCCCTCCTCTCCTCAGCGCCGTCATGCGCGAGTCGCGCTGCGCTCTCCTATTGGCCAGCCGATCTTCTAGGACCTAAGATGTGTCACAGAAGATTGCTGGCAGGGAGGGGCGGCCGAAGATAGGAAGCAGGAAGGAAAAAAGGGTACACACCCACCCACCCACCCAAAAAAATGACATGCCAAGTGTGGCATGTCAGGGGGCGAGGAGTACTTAAAGCGGAACTTCGCTTTAAACTGGCGGCCATCCAGCTGTTGCAGGACTACAAGTCCTGACAGTTACAAGCATGACACCCAGAGGCAGAGGCATGATGGGACTTGTAGTTCCACAACAGCTAGAGGGCCACCAGTTTAAAACCTCCTGCTCTAGAGCCTTAGCTGCACTGGATAGTGAATGAATGGGAAGCAGTCTGTGCTGAGCGGCTTCCTGTTCATTCACAAACTGAAGCATAATAAACACCATTCCAGGGAGGCCGCACGGGACCCCTGGAGCATGGGAAGCCACGGTGAGGTCTGAATAATGTGTCTGGGTTTTAGGTGGACTAAAACACAGACTATCTGGAAGAATCCCAGACAGGTGGCAGCCCTAGCTCAATACATTCACAGGCTCTGCTTCAGGCTTCAGAGATTGTCCGACTAACAAAAAAAAAAAGACTTGATGCAGACTCCATGGTATTGTGAGATTCAAAGGCTCCTATTGCCCAACCTATAGCCTAAGGGGCCAGATGTGGCACTGTAATGCTTGCCCTTGAAGGACTTGAACCCCAGTAGTCAGTACTAAAAGTGGAAACTGTAATAGCATTAATCTGTAGCAATATTATGACCCTAGTCTTAAAGCGGAGCTCCACCCAAAGGGGAAGCTCCGGTTGTTTGCCCCCCCCCCCCCCCCCCAGTGGGTACCTGATTTTGACAGGTGTCCGCTCTCACTTCTGGCTCAGAACACTGTGGTGATCTACGAGCATGTTCGGCCCCTTCCTCAACCCCCTCCTGTCAGCCTTGTAACAGAAGGAAGGCTCTCCCATCCCTACAGTAAACCAATGCTCCCAGCAGTGGCGGCTGGTGGGTTTTTCTTTTGGAGGGGGGACGACAAGCAAGCACCCCCCCCCCCGGGAGGCCTGCGGCACTGACAGCACACCCCCTCCATTCTGGGAAGGCGGCCGCACTGACAACACCCAACCCCAGATGGCCAGCGGTCAGGCACCTACCCGGTCTAGAGCTGGCAGGCTGTGGTGTCTTCTCCTCCTCTCCTGGTTTGTGGGCAGTGGCTCCGGTGTCAGCTCCTCTTGTGGTTTCCTCCGCCGCGTGTCTCTCCTCTGTTACTCCTAAGCGCTTAGCATCCAGTAGGATCGCCTGATGCTTTGGCCAGTCGGGAAACAGGTCTCACAACCTGCCTCCTGATTGGTAGGGAGGAACTTTAGTGTGAAAATAGCAAAAATGTATTCGCTATCGTCACACAACTGAGTGGGAAAATACTCCCAAATTGGAATCCATAGTCCAGCAACCTGATATGTAGATCAGGAGGCCGAACGCATGGATAGGGGGAGTGGCGCCCATGTGCCCTCTATGGACGGGCCGCCACTGGCTCCCTGGGCAACCAACCCCTTGTCCTGACCCTGGCTGCAGTGCCTTCACAAAGGAACTTTATCTCAGCATGTTCAGGCTTAAAAAATATATGCTTGTGCATGCTATTAATTGCTTTGATTTACCCTGTAAAACGTAGACACTTTTTTAATTTATTTTTTGACATTCATTAGAGGCCGAACAGGAGTAAATCTCATTATAGGTCTACTGATGAAAGGGGAAGTTTGGAACACGAAGCTCCAGTCATGGTGATTATCTCAGAGTTGAAGCAAAGGTGGGGCCTGTGTCCTGTTTTTGTGGGTCATTCTCAGAGAAGCTCTATATATATATAGTGCGGCACTCTGTTCTAGGCACCCCGCGGTAATGCTTGATTTGTATTGTTGGAGGAGTACATTGTCCCATTTCCTCGTACAGCTCTGGGAAACCTGCTCATCACAGGTGGTTAAATTGTTTCACAGACGTGGTGGAGCAGCTGCTGAAGGAGTTTGTGAGCCGACATTCATTTAAGGAAATCTCTGGAAATTCGGCAGAGGAAAACCTTAAGGCAGAAGTCCAACTAAAAATAAATACATTTAATACATATAAATTGTTACCTACTGAAAAGTTTCTAACTCTATTCAGATGGGCCTGTAATCCAGAGAATGCTTACCATATCATTCAGCTCTGAGCTTTTGAGGTCCATTTTCCAAATCGGGGCAGTCCGCAGGTCGTTGTATTGGTTTTGCCCATGTAGTGTTTCACCAGGCCTTCACTGTAAAGGTGTGGTGCGTGCCATGGAAACATAGCTTTAACAAGAAGTGCCAGGCATACCAAAAGCTATTCAAGCAGATGTTTTATATATATATATATATATATATATATATATATATATATATATATATATAATAAGCATCAGTCACATCAATTGATGTACCCGGTGCTACACTTTTTTTTGTTTGTTTTTTTTAAATGGCATTCTAAGTTTGGTTTTGTAGCAGTCATGTTACTGCTATCCCCTTCTTTCTAATCTTCTGGGCAATGGCCGTTGGCTGGAAGTTACATTGGTGCTTCATCACCCAAGCTGCCCACGTTTCTAAGGATGTACTCACTCAAGGTGATCTGTACCACCATGGAAGCACATTTGGTTCTCCAAAGTTCCGTTCATTTGACCGGTGTGTTTGCTCTGTACCAAACTTGACTTTGGTTCAGCATACCCTGCCTCTTGAAGAAGAGGTCTCGGGCATGGTTCAGTTATAAGGCAGGGGTGATTATGTAAGCATGTTTGGATCTGGCACAGTGCAGGCCAGCGAGGGAGTGCTTTGGCACAGTCCAAGGCCAAGATGCCCAGTGCAAGTATGCCCTAACATACTAAGCCAGTGACCTCAGGAAATATGGTAGGTAATGTAACCCCATCAAAGGGAAGGGGTAGAACTGGACACACCCACATGGGAGTGACTAGATTCTTCATTCATAGGGGTAGATTTACTAAAACTAGTGCAATGAGAGTCTGGTGCAGCTGTTGCATGGTAGCCAATCAGCTTCTAATTTCAGATTGTTCAATTAATATTTGGCAATAAAACCTGGAAGCTGATTGGTTTCTATGCAGAGTTGTACTAGATTTTGCACTCTCCAATTTTAGTAAATAAACCCCATAGTGACAACTATATGACTTTGTAAATTCGCAGCCAACGCAGACTTGTAGTTCATCAGTGACAAAGCAATAAAATGGGCAATGACATTGCTGGAAATTCAAAAAGTATTGTATAGTGTTAGCCAAGGATAAGTGTGTGAGCCGCTCAGGCTGTATGGGAATTAAGTCCTCTGCCCACCGCTGAGAGTGCTGGCCGGGACGGGAGCTTGTCTATGCCACAGGCAATGGTAGAGAGTGACTAGGTGTCCTGGAGCCGCACATCAAGTCAACACCTGCTGTATGATAGTGAATGGCAGTCACAGCCTGGACCCCTGTCAGGCCACGCCCCCAACACATTTCACTCCGCCCACTGGAGATTACCCATAAGTGAAATGCAGGAGTGCATTGGGGGCGTGGCCTGGCGGGGGTCCAGGTTGTGACTGCCATTCACCATTGTACAGCAGGTCTTGGCTTTATGTGTGGCTCCCGGGACACCTAGTCATTCTCTACCATTGTATAGTGTTGTCACTCTAAAAACTGAAAGCGAGTTTGCATGTTCTCCCTGTGCCTGCGTGGGTTTCCTCCGGGTACTCCGGTTTCCTCCCACACTCCAAAGACATGCTGGTAGGTTAATTGGCTTCTGTCTAAGTTGGCCTTAGTATATGAATGTGAGTTAGGGACCTTAGATTGTGGGCTTCTTGAAGGTAGGGACCGATGTGAATGTACAGTATATATGTAAAGCGCTGCGTAAATTGACAGTGCTCTATAAGCACCTTAAAAAATAATAATAATAATGGCTGCATTGTGAAACAGGCAGGTTCATCAGACATCAAAATTAACAAAATTTAAATCCGCACAAATAAAATGTACAACCATGTAAACCAGCTAGCACTGAAAAAAGTGTTTCACTTCATTTTATAATAAAAGGAGTAGAAGAATGCATGTTGGGACTTTAAATGAGGATAGTGGGGCCGTTTGAAACCTCTCCTCCATCCCGGTTCGATAATAAAATAAAGAGAGAACAGGTGCGGGACTTTGAATGAGGCACACGGGAGCAGAAGTATAATTTGAATAGGAAATGCGATTTTTAATAAAATGATACAAAAATTCATATATTTACATATTTAGGCACATAGCTCTATAATGATAATCTGTATTCATCATAAAATGCATTCCAACAAGGACTTCTATTACAAACATATGAGAATATAGATAAATAAAAAAATTAATTTTATAATAAATAACCAAAAACAGTGCAGCGCTATCTCTTGCCACTCTAAAGAACAAACGTAAATACTGTAAATAGGCTATTAAAATGGCGAATGCAGACACGTAATATAGTGAATCCATAATATGTGCAAATTAATAATCACAAAAATATGACAACGAATTACAATAAATGTTTAAAATTCATAAAGTGGTGCATAATCTAAGTGTGTCACAATGTGACAAATGGATACCATATACAACCAAAGTGCATAATAAAAACCCAGTCAAGTGCCACAAATTGGTAAATAAGTGCTCAAAGACTCTTCAATTACATGCTGAGCGATAATCTTCACCAAGTGACACTGAAAGCAGCTCATCTCCCTAATATGACTCCTGTACAGAGATGAGGTCAGAAGCACATTTCCCCTTTAAGGGATATATCTCATTCGGCCACTCTCCAAAGAAATACACAGGGACTTTGAGACTGCAGACTCCAATGTCATGAGTGTAAAATGCATCACAATGCCAAAAAAAAAGAAAGCGGAAACGACTCCATAGTGCTCTCTGCGTTCACTTTAACAACCGCAGGTAAAAAAGCCACTCACATAATTAGTCAATCACAACATACCAAATGTCCTATGGTCACCAGCTAATGGGGTACACAAGGATCGTTCACCACTGCAGGACTACTTTAAAGGACCACGTTAAGGAGGTATTTAACGCTTGAGGGAAAAAAAAAAAATTTGTTTCCCTTCAGGGAATTTAAAGCTTCGTTGAAAAAAAAAAAATAACAAACATGTTATACTTCCCTCCACTGTGCAGTTCGTTTTGCACAGAGTGGCCCCGAACATACTCTTCTGGGGTCCCTCAGCAGCGTTCCTGGCTCCTCCCCGCATCGAGTGTCCACAATGGAGAAGCTCTCTCCTACGGTGGACACCAGTGCGGGCGCGCTCCCGAGTCCTACATCTGTGTCCTTTCACAGAATGCAGGACTCTGCCCCACCCCCGGCATCATTGGATTTGATTGACAGCAGCGGGAGCCAATGGCTGCGCTAGAGCTGGTGTGCTCCTTCACGGCCGGCAAAGGATCGGGGTCAGGTAAGTAGGACGGGGGCTCAGGGGGGCTGCAGTACCACAGGAGGTTTTTCACCTTAATGCATACAATGAAAAACGGTGAGGGTTTACAACCCCGTTAATGTCATAATTTGCTAGTATGCACAATAGGACAGGCTTGCCTTTTTAAAGTAGATCCCTCCAGTTCTTCCATCTTCACCAGTTATACATTCCGGCCGTTTGAATAGCCGGGCCACGATGACGTCACCCCTACGCATGTGCACAGGAGCCATGATTACGCCACAGTTCTCTAAATAGACGGCACACACGAGCCTGCCGTTCATTTAATGCGCATGTGCCGGTGACATCACTGGCTGCTACAAATATGAACATCTCCTAAACGGTACAGGTTTAGGAGATATTCACTGTGCCTACAGGTAAGCCCTGTTCTAGGCTTACCTGTAGGTACAATTGAACAAACGAACGTTACTACCACTTTAAGGATGCAATGACATTGGCAGGGAGGCTTCTCTCGTGCCTGGGAACGGTTAAGTGTTCCGTGACTGGGAACACTTAAAGAAGGTGGTCCCAGTCACGGTTCATTTGTGATCCAGTATGGTTTGCTACAGTGTGAGTGCAAACAGTGCCTGAGCACAGAAGCCGGGATCACTGTGGTCTGGTTGGCATAAGTGATGATGTACATGTGCCCGGCAACATTTGCTTGTAGCCCAGCATGAGTGCAAACCAGTGGAAGAGCGGGAATAGATTCTTTCCTCCTCATTTGTCCCTCATTTTGGTCTCATCTATATACCGGTAGTTGTATATAAAATGCACTGTTTATCAAAAAGTGTTTCCCAGTGCTAAACCTTTCATTCAATTTATAAATTGCTGCATTTTTTAATTTTAAAAGCTGATACAGTGAGGGGAAAAAAGTATTTGATCCCCTGCTGATTTTGTACATTTGCCCACTGACAAAGAAATGATCAGTCTATAATTCAAAAGTGAGAGACAGAATAACAACAAATATATCCAGAAAAACGCCTTTCAAAAAAGTTATAATTTGATTTGCATTTTAATGAGTGAAATAAGTATTTGATCCCCTATCAAGCAGCAAGATTTCTGGCTCCCAGGTGTCTTCTATACAGGTAATGAGCTGATATTAGGAGCACTCTCTTAAAGGGAGTGCTCCTAATCTCAGCTTGTTACCTCTATAAAAGGCACCTGTCCACAGAAACAATCAATCAGTTTCCAATCTCTCCACCGTGGCCAAGACCAAAGAGCTGTCCAAGGATGTCAGGGACAAGATTGTAGATCTACACAAGGCTGGAATGGGCTACAAGACCATCGCCAAGCAGCTTGGTGAGAGGGTGACAAACAGTTGGTGCGATTATTCGCAAATGGAAGAAACACTGAATATCTGTCAGTCTCCCTCGGTCTGGGGCTCCATGCAAGATCTCACCTCGTGGAGTTTCAATGATCATGAGAATTAGCCCAGAACTACACAAAAGAATCTTGTCCAATGATCTCAAGGCAGCTGGGACCATGGTCACCAAGAAAGCAAATGGTTTCGCACTACGCCATGAAGGACTGAAATCCTGCTGCGCCCGCAAGGTCCCCCTGCTCAAGAAAGCACATGTACAGGCCCGTCTGAAGTTTGCTAATGAACATCTGAATGATTCAGAGGAGAACTGGGTGAAAGTGTTGTGGTCAGATGAGACCAAAATCAAGCTCTTTGTCATCAACTTAACTCACCGTGTTTGGAGGAGAAATGCTGCCTATGACCCCAAGAAAACCATCAAACATGGAGGTGGAAACATTATGCTTTAGGGGTGTTTTCTGCTAAGGGGACAGGCCAACTTCACCACATCAAAGGGACGATGGAATGAGGCCATGTACCATCAAATGTTGAGCGAGAACCTCCTTTCCTCATCCAGGACATTGAAAATTAGTCATAGATGGGTATTCCAGCATGACAATGACCCAAAACACATGGCCAAGTCAACAAAGGAGTGGCTCAAGAAGATGCACATTAAGGTCCTGGAGTGGCCTAGCCAGTCTCCTGACCTTAATCCCATAGAAAATATGTGGAGGGAGCTGAAGGTTAAAGTTACCAAACAATCAGCCTTGAAACCTTAATGACTTGGAGAGGATCTGCAAAGAGGAGTGGGGCAAAATCCCTCCTGAGATGTGTGCAAACCTGGTGGTCAACTACAAGAAACGTCTGACCTCTGTGATTGCTAACAAGGGTTTTGCCACCAAATACTAAGTCATGTTTTGCAAAGGGATCAAATACTTATTTCACTCATTTAAAATGTAAATCAATTTATAACTTTTTTGAAATGCGTTTTTCAGGACATTTTTGTTGTTCTGTCTCTCATTGTTAAAATAAACCTACCGTTAAAATTATAGACTGATAATTTCTTTGCAAACGTACAAAATCAGCAGGGGATCAAATTCTTTTTTCCCTCACTGTACAAAGGAATAGAAGTGATAAAAAAAAGCACTTGTGGATTAACCAAAAATTTTTTTTTTTTATTATTCTCCTTTAAGGGGGGCATGGCAGGGGGGGTGTCCCTTTCCGACATGCTTTTGCTAGGTGTCCCTCGTTCCCATCTCAAAAAGTTGGGAGGTATGGTAAAATAGATCCCCTGCAGTGAGCAAAAATAGACCTCACCCCAACAATAGTAGACCCCCTCTAGCAACAATGGACCCCCCGCAACAAAATGCCACCCCAGCAACAATGTACCCCCAGCAGCAACAACCGATCTCTCAGCAGCCAGCATCAATAGACCTCTCCCTCAACAGTAGATTCCTCCCAGCAAGAACTGACCTCCCACCAACAATAGACCTAACCGGTAACAATAGACCCCCATTCAAAAATAGATCCCCCAGCAGCCAGCATCAATGGTACCCCCCTCACACCCCATCACTCCTTACCATTATATACATTCAGTGTTGGAGATGCCAGAACTGCGTTCCCCCCCCAAAAAAAGCCCTGGCGGTCTCTATATGGAAATAACACGCGCTACTTATTTCAGCTCTCACAATGCAAAGCCGCTACAGGACACATGGCAGAACGCTGCGTTGCCGGTCACATGATTTTATAATGGAGTGTGACTATCCCCATGTTAGTTTAATTGAGGCTAATTCTAATACCTTTCCATAATGCCTCCCTACTTGTACTGCAAAGTAGACCTAAACCTAGTAGACCTAAACCTTGAATTCAGGTTTACCAACTACATTTTATTTTGCACATCATAAAGAAAATAATAAAAAAAAATATATATAAAAGTTTAAAAAGCACACCGACTTTCCTCTTAACGTCAGGCAGGCGATGGTAAGAACAAAGGCCACAGTTATTAGAATGGCCTCCTCCGTTCCTCTGAGCTCTCCCCAGGCAGCCTGACAGACGGGGCAGAGGCACACCAGGAAACGGTCCCTTGCTGCTTTGGATAAAGTTGTTGAACTTAATCCTGCAGATAAGGGCTGAGCAGATAACATGAACTCCAAATGGCCTCTTGGCAGCTTGGCTGACCTTCCTGCAGTTAACAGCCAGGGACAGCCCAGGTGGGATCACTTTCTCCTGCTCCACAATAAAACCGAGGCCATATCGTGACCCGCACCTGACCCCTGTGCGCCTTTTCCCCTGAACTGTGTGCTGATAAGACCCAGCACTGCTGTGCTTCAGTTATAAACCATATCAGTGTGTGTGCACACAACCCAGGGCCAGGCAACAACTCACTGGTGACCCTCCTGTCACCTTGGAGCAAGGCCAAGCCTGATGTTTGACCTGCCGTTAACTCCCGTGGCCCTGACTTTGCCTTTTAACACAGTAGCACACTGCTTGCTACTCCTCTATACAAAATAGAGCACTTGTGGAGCTTTGCAGGTGCACAGACAATGACATGTTTATTTTACCATAGCAGCACCGAGATACTCCTCTGAAATTTACTGACAATGCCGAACTGTTCACATCAATCCCTGTCTCCGGATGAGCTCACACTCTAAATCCCCTACCATCGTCATACTAACAAATTGGGTAGTGTGTATAAACCTCAACAATGAACTTCTCTTGTTTGCTCCGATTTGGTCTATTAAATATACCATTGAATGTGTTTTGTTAAATCTGTTTAATAGATGCAAAAAAATAATGTTTTCTCAAGCAGACTAAGCAGACCAGGATACCTCTGTGGACGGTAAATCTAGTGAATAGACAAGCTGCATGCTCTATGATGTCACCAGTTCCTAGTGAATGGATAGGCTGGATTCTCAGTGATGTCACTGGTCTCTAGGAAATGGACAAGATGCATGCTTAGTGATGTCACCAGTCTCTGTTAGATTGATAGGCTGCATCCTTTGTGTCACCAGCCTCCATTGAATGGATAGGCTACATTCCCAGTGATGTTGTCGGTCTCTAGTAAATGGGTAGGCTGCATTCTCAGTGATGTCACCTGTCTCCAGTGAATGGATGGACTGCGTTCTCAGTGATGTCATCAGTTTCTAGTGAATGGATAGGCTACATTCCCAGTGATGTTGTCGCTCTCTAGCGAATGGATAGTTTGCATTCTCATTGAGGTCACCGGCCTCTAGTGAATGGATAGGCTGCATTCTCAGCAATGTCACTAGTCTATAGGAAATGGACAAGATGCATGCTTAGTGATGTCACCAGTCTCTGGTCAATTGATAGACTGCATCCTTTGTGTCACCAGTCTCCATTGAATGGATAGACTACATTCTCAGTGATGTCATCAATTTCTAGTGAATGGATAGGCTACATTCCCAGTGATGTTGTCGGTCTCTAGTAAATGGATAGGCTGCATTCTCAGTGATGTCACTGGTCTCTAGTGAATGGATAGGCTACATTCTCGGTGAGGTCACCAGTCTCTAGTGAATTGATAGGTTGCATTGTCAGCGATGTCACCAGTCTCTAGTAAATGTCAGTGAGGTCACCGATCTCTAGTGAATGGATAGGCTGCATTCTCAGTGATGTCACTGGTCTCTGGTGAATGGATAGGCTGCATTCGCAGTGATGTCACCAGTCTAGTGAATGGATAGGCTGCATTCTTAGTGATGTCACTGGTCTCTAGTGAATGGATAGGCTGCATTCTCAGCGATGTCACCAGTCTATAGGAGATGGACAAGATGCATGCTTAGTGATGTCACCAGTCTCTGGTAAATGAATAGGCTGCATCCTTTGTGTCACAAGTTTCCAGTGAATAGATAGGCTGCAGTCTCAGTGATGTCACTGGTCTCTAGTGAATGGATAGGCTGCATGCTCAGTGATGTCACTGGTCTCTGGTGAATGCATAGGCTGCATTTTCAGTGATGTTACCAGTGTCTTATCCTGAGGAAATGAAAAGTTCCTTTGCCCATTTTCGGCATGTTCTATGTTCCTGTCAGAATTCTGCAGACATTGGGAAGTGACCGAGCCCAAAGTTTCACATGGGAAGACTTGCAGGTTTTCTTCAGCTTTCCTCCTTGTTGCATAAGCTGAAGAAGACTGGAAGTGACATTTCGATATTGTACAGTGCTGCTAATATGGAGGCGTGTAGTAGGACAAATTCTAGGGCTGAGTGGGCTCGAGGACAAAGATCCTGTGTAAGTTTCTTGGCGGAGCACTGGTTGCACTGAACTAGGTTTTTGTTTTGTCTATAGTTCTACTTTAAGTAAAGTTTTACTTGCCCTTTGGCCCTCACCCTGCTGAGTTCAGACCACCCTCCCTCTCCACAGCTCCATACTTTACTAGATTTATCACTGAGGCCACCTGCAAAGTTTACATCCTATGGCTGGTCCCTTATTCACAATGTCCATGTGTGCCCAGTGGAGGCCCTTAGATTTCTAAGAGTAGATACTCAAGAATCTAACCCAGCCTTTCTCAAACCTTTTACCCCAGAGGAACCCTTATACTAAATTTTCAGGTCTCATGGAACCCCTACTAAAACAAGTTCAATGGAGTCATTTGAAAATATCTCAGTGGGAAGAATGCCCCCCCCTTACAGTGGTGTTCAGAATGCCACCTCTACAGACCACTTCAAAGCTCAC
The DNA here is from genome assembly GCF_042186555.1 of Aquarana catesbeiana. Lineage (NCBI taxonomy): Eukaryota > Metazoa > Chordata > Amphibia > Anura > Ranidae > Aquarana > Aquarana catesbeiana. The sequence continues at coordinate 933,002,522 of NC_133324.1, read as the reverse complement.
TGGTGTGTCATACTGGCAGTGCGTTGGCATTGGACCTAGAAAAGTAAAAGAGGGGATATCTTTCATTAGGGACATTTACCATTATCATAAAAGTGAAAGTAAAAGAAAATCCCTAATTTTGGGTTGTCCCCAGAAAAGTAATAGATGGGAAATCTACCAATGAGGACACTGATCCTGGTGACCTGGGGATCCCTAAAAAATTCCCTTCGTTTGCAGGGATCTCCTCTCGCTTCCTGTTTGGCTATGGGACAGGAAGTGAGGAAAAATCTCTGCAGTAGGACACAGGTGGTGGGGAAAGCTTTTTTTTCGTGGTATTTAATCATCACTGGGTCTTTATTTTTTGCAAAAAAATCTAAGACAGACAATTCTGAAAAAAACATAAAACGTTTTTCTTAGTTTCTGTCAGAAAATGTTGTAAATAAGTACTTTTTCTCCTTCACTGATGGGAACTAATGAGGAGGCACTTATGGGCAATGATAGGTGTCGCATATAGGCAGCACTGATGGGAACTGATAGGCAGCACTTATGGGCAATTATAGGTGTCATGGATAGGCAGCACTGATGGGCAATGGTAGGTGTCGTGGATAGGCACTGAAAAGGCAGCACTGACTTGCATCATTGGTGGGCACAAATTGGTGTCATGGCCCAACTCCCGGAAAGGTGCCAAATGTGGCACCCGAGTGGGGGGAGGGAGAGAAATGAGCGGAAGTTTTGGGTGGAACTCCGCTTTAAGTTGTACCGGTTTAGCTATAGCTGTCTTTCTCCTACATCCATTCGAAGTGCATAATGTACACACCTCTCTGAAAAGCAGGGGGCGGAGAGTTGAAAGTACATCAGTGAGGATAGCTCTGAAGACAGATTGGAGGGAAGGGACACACCTCCCCTTCACACACCCCTCCCCTCCCCCACCCCTGTCACCATTTTTTTCTTGGTGTCCGGGAAACTTGTCAGAAGTGGTTCATGCTGATAGCAGAGGAAGGAAGCAACAGACAGAAATGACACTTAGTGCTCTGGACTGAAAACACAATAGAGGGATAAGCTTTGTTCATACTTTTATTGTCTGAGGCTTACAACCACTTTTACGCAGCTTTGTGGACAGGATGCTACGACTTGTTTTTACCCCCTGAATGTAGCATACAAAAATACACTTCATCTTTTCCAAACACATCGTGACCCAAGACGCAACAAGGTGTTCCATAGGAGAACGGTGTTTTTCATTGCGTAAATGTGGAGGTGCCTCAAGTTCCTTATCAGTCTCTCTTTTGTTGTTTGGTATCCTTTTATTGATCTCTCCGGACCTTGTAATGCAGATATTTTCTGCTCTCCCTGCCTCGCTGGCGAACCCTGTACGTGCTCTTTTCCTATGAACACTTAAGAGTTGAATCTGAGGTTAATTACACTTGTTTTACAAGTCCATAAAAATGTCATGTTGTTGGCATGTAAAGCAGCTAACGAGGAATCTCTTGTCAGTCAACTCTCTCCACCGTAAGACTAAACAGCCAACGTTCGTCAGCTTCTTCCCGCCTGTCTAGGGACTTTATCGTGTGTGTGTGCGGTGTGGCCGGAGAGATGTGACACCAAAAAACGTCACTCGCGCTCCTCAGAAGAAGATACGTAGACGGAGAAGTTAATATCACCTTAAAAGAAGACTCTACTTTCCACTCTTCTGCAGTTACAAAATACTGACTAGCGCTCCCATCCAGTCCCGGGGAGGACACAGAGTATAATAAAAAAAAATGTATTTAACTCCAACTTAAGCCAAATCCTTCAGACCCGCCAGTTCTGGTTATTAAAACATAATTGTTTAGCAGTGTTTCCTATTTTGTATTAACAATGTGTCCTTTTTAAAGTGTCTAGGCTTGTGTACCTCCTTGTGTGGGCCCACATATCTCAAGTAACCCTTGGCATGTGTTGCCTTTTATGTATTTACTCTTTAATTGTGCGTAATTGTTTCCTGAACAACCCCTTTTGTGGTCTACCAAAAAAATGCCTAAAGCTCAGCTCCAGGCATTCATAAAATACACAAAGTAATGCAGCTCTGTATTCTGTAATACACCGATGTTTTTATTTTAGGTGTTAAGCACTTCATTTGATTTTGCAACCTCTTGCAGACCCAGTACACCAGAGCTCAGACAAGGAGAAAGGGAGTAGCAGCACAAGAAGCCAACCAGTTCATCTGCCGACATGAAGCGTCAGGGCCAATGTCCCTTTAAAACAAGCCGATTATCGGCTCTCTTCTTCTCACCTTACGCTGTCACGGTGAGAAAAGAATACCCAAAAGGGCTTGTGTTTACTTCGGTGATCAGCTGTTATTGAACACAGAAGATCATATGGTAAAGGGCTACTGTGATTTGCCCTTTACCCCGATCTGTGATCAGCTGTGACCGAAGGACTCAGCAATCACAGAGCCCTCCGCAAGGGGAGCGGATTAGCGCAACCATGGGAAGACATCAATAGATGCCCTCCTAGCAAAGCAAGCCCATGCTGTAACCATTGAATCTGAAAAGGGCTGGCGACTCAGATGTTTTTGAATAAAAGTCCTTTATTTACACGGGTACAGGCTACCTTGACGCGTTTCGGCTAAGAAGCCTACACCAAAGCATGCTTTGATGAAGGCTTAGCCGAAACGTGCGGGCGTAGCCTGTACCCATGTAATCAAATAAATGACTTTTATTCAAGAGCATCCGAGTCGCCAGCCCTTTCCTGATTCAAGTACTGCATTTTGGGGCCTGAACGTCCTGGCTAGAGTACCGGATCACAGTTCACAGATCATCATATTGGCAGTGGAGCTGGGATATCATTTTGCTTCTCATGCTGTAGCCATCATTCGACTATAGCACAGGTGGGAATAGGTTAAAGGATAAGTCCACCTTTCATAACTTGTTACATCCATATTCAGGTTATGAAATGACTGGCCCACGATCCCCTACTTTGACAGCTAGCAGGGGATCCTCTCCCCTCCCCGTTATCTGTCGCAATTTTTTTTAAAAAAACGCAGCCGCGCGGTGCTCTGCCCGCCCGGTCGCATCACTCATTCACAGTGTTCTATGAATGGAAAACTACAAGTCCTCCTGACAGCCTCGTCAGCTTGTAGTTCTCAATAAACTACCACAATGCTGTCCAATTTGTTGACTGGAGCTGTGGAGGGGTGAGAGCAGCTTGCTCAGCGTCTAAGCCAGCCTTTCTCAACCTTTTTAACATGGAGGAACCCTTGAAATAACTTTCCAGGCTCAGGGATACTGATAATTACTATATCAAATGTTCTCAGTACATTGGTGTGATAACCACATAGAAGAATGCGTCTTACATTTGTGGTCACTGGGAACTCTCTCCTCCTTGCTGGTTACTCAGCTGAGAGACAGAAGTTGCTCATTGCTCAAGGAACCCCTGACAATCCTGAAGGAACCCTATGGTTCCAGGGAACCCTGGTTGAGTAAGGCTGGTCTAAGCAGATGGCTAAGAGGTGGAGCCAGCTGCCGGTCCAGGCATCTGGGTGGATCCTTAACTTTATGGTCAGGATCTTTTCAAAGCCTGGACCGGATCTGCACTTCTGAGATGCATAGGATGAGTACAGTCAAAAAAGCTTTGGCTTTACTTCTCTTTTAACAGAGGAGGAGGCAGTTGTCGGGCAGATGGGTGAATCCCAACAATAGTGTCATGATTCTTCCAGAGCCTTGAGCGGTTCTACTTCATCAACTGATCCTGGGCAAAAGCTATAAATGTGTTCTAGGTCACAGGAGTACAAAAGTAAGTGCAATCCTGTAACACACAAAAAGAGGTATGACCAAAAAAAAGCTTCGGTCATATTTTATTTTTAACTGCAGCAGAGAAAAATCAGATCTCCTCCCTTACCACAAAGGGTTGTGATGTCTGGCAGAGCTGTGTAAAGCTAGATATACAGGTGCATCACAAACTATTAGAATATCATCAAAAAGTTAATTTATTTCAGAAATTCAATTCAAAAAGTGAAACTCGTATATTATTTAGATTCATTACACACAGAGTGATATATTTCAAGCATTTCTTTCTTTTAATTTTGACGATTATGGTTTTCAGCTAGTGTGAACCCAAAATTCAGTATCTTAGAAAATTTTGTAAATAAGTACTTTTTCTCCTTCCCTGATGGGCACTGATGAGGAGGCACTTATGGGCAATGATAGGTGTCACGGATAGGCGGCACTGATAGACGGTATTTATGGGCAATGGTAGGTGTCATGGATAGGCAGCACTGATAGGTGGCAATGATGGGTGTCACAGATAGGCAGCACTGATAGGTGGCACTTATGGGCAATGATGGCTGTCATGGATAGGCGGCACTGATAAACGGTATTTATGGGCAATGGTAGGTGTCATGGATAGGCAGCACTGATGGGCACTGATAGGTGGCAATGATGGGTGTCACAGATAGGCAGCACTGATAGGTGGCACTTATGGGCAATGATGGCTGTCATGGATAGGCGGCACTGAAAAGGCAGCTCTTACTTGCATCACTGATGGGCACAAATTGGTGTCACTGATGAGCACAGACTGGCATCACTGCTGGGCACTGTTGGGGCTGCACTGATAATCAGTGCCCTTATTATCTGTACAGATCTCCCCTGTAAGGAGATGCCGCTGATCGGCTCTCTTCTCCTCACTCTGTCACTGTGAGGTGAGGAGAGCCAATTACCAGCGCTTCTGTATTTACATGTGATCGGCTGTGATTGGACACAGCCAATCACGTGGGTAAAGTGCCATCATCGGCTCTTTACTGAGATCTGTGTCGCGCCATGTCCCAGGGACACAGTGAGCCAGCGATCACGCTGCGTACCCCCCTGCCCACCCCTGCAAAAATTAAAAGCCAGCAGCTATACATACTGCAGCTTGCAGATGCTGACTTTTAATAATAGGACACTTACCTGTCCTGGAGACCAGCGATGTCGGCACTGCAGCTGATGTTTCCATCAGCTGTCGGGTGCTGCCGTCGCCATTGCAGTTAAGGGAACCCGGCAGTGTAGCATTACGGCTTCACGCCGGGTCCCTTCTGCGCATGCGCGAGGCACCGCTGCGCTCTCCTACTGGCCCGGCGGCAGCGGAGGAGGGAGCCGATCAGTGACGTAATGCGCTGTGGCCCAACTCCCGGAAAGGTGCCAAATGTGGCATCGGAGGGTGGGGTGGGGAGAAGAGAAATGAGCAGAAGTTCCGCTTTTGGGTGGAACTCAGCTCAAAAATACTGACGCGTTTCGGCCTTAGGCCTTCGTCAAAAGCTTTTGATGAAGGCCTAAGGCCGAAACGCGTCAGTTTTTGGATGATGTCATTGCTGTAATGCTCAAATAAATATTTTCTATGGAAAAGCTGTCGAGTTGCCGGCCTGTGCTTTCTATGGATCTTTTGTGAGCTTAATTAGCCAGATCACCGACTCTACTCTACACACCAAATATACTATATAGCGGTAGTGCTTGGGTGAGTTCTTCTCTTGCTACTCACCTTTTATAGGGCATTACACTGCCTTTACTTTTTAATTTACTACCTATTTTTATTTATTTTTTGCTGAGGTTTTTTTTTAGAACACTCATGACTCCTAGTTTGTCTCTGAGACTTCACCCCTCTGGCGGAGTTGCCCGCTTGCACTTGCCACTGTGAGGGGGAAAGTCTTGGGAATAAATATTGGCCCACCTTAGCTTGCCCTATTTGTCAGCAGCTCATTCTTCTCCCATATTGAACGGCGGCGGCTCTGAATGAACTCCCGTAATGTACAGGCGAGGATCAGCTCTCCGTCTTCCTGTCACTATTCACTGCTTCCGACCCCAGAGTGTGCCTCAGTCACTGCTGCCCGCAATATGTCATCACCCACCTATAAAGTCATACTTGGCCCAACACCAGAGTTTATTTGTAAGACAAGAGCTTGGGTCGTTAAGTGGATTTTCTGTGGGGTAATGTTAAAAAAAAAAAAAAAAAAAGAACAAAAGTTTATCCTGCTAGAGAATTCACTTTTTTTTTTGCTGTTGCACCCTCTCTAGCCAAGCCATGTTGCCATACATTGCTAAAAGAGAAGCCAGCAGTTAAATCTTTGGAAAGATATAAAAGTCGCTTATTTTTCTTATTGAACTTTAGGTAGATTTACAAAAAATAATTCAGTTATCCTTAAAAAAAAAAAAAAAAACATGCTTGACTTATTAAATACAGCCAATATAAGTACATCTGTCTATTTACTGCCGTCCCTTGTACATAAGCTATTAGACTGAGGCTTGGTTCACACTGACACTTGTCATGCGAATTGAGAGTTCAAAGTCGCATGACATGTCGCATCCCATTAACTACAATGGAAAAGTTCAAATTGGTGTGACTCAAAAAAAAAAAAAACTTTCCTGTACTACTTTATGGGACTTCATCACGACTTGCAATTGACTTCTGTTAACCACTTAAGGACCAGAAGGATTTGCCCCCTTAATGACTAGGCCATTTTTTGCGATTCGGCACTGCGTCGCTTTAACTGACAATTGCGCGGTCGTGCAACGTTGTTCCCAAGCAAGATTGACGTCCTTTTTTTTTTTTTTTTCCCACAAATAGAGCTTTCTTTTGGTGGCATTTGATCACCTCTGCGGTTTTTATTTTTTTGCGCAATAAACAAAAAAAGGCCGACAAATTTGAAAAAATTATATATTTTTTTTTTTCCTATAAAAAAAAAAAATATCCAACAAAAAAAATAATTCTTCATCAGTTTAGGCCGATATGTATTCTTCTACATATTTTTGTTAAAAAAAACAGTCGCAATAAGCGTATATTGATTGATTTGCACAAGTTATACCGTCTACAAATTAGGGAATAGATTTATGGCATTTTTATTTTTTATCTTCTTTTTTATTTTTTTTACTAGTAGTGGCGGTGATCAGCGATTTTTAGTGGTAGTGCAACATTGCGCCGGACAGATCGGGTACGCTTTTGACTCATTTTTGGCACCATTGACATTTATACAGCCATCAGAGCTATAAAAATGCACTGATTTACTGTATAAAGGACACTGACAGGGAAGGGGTTAACACTAGGGGCGATCAAGGGGTTAAGTGTTCCCTAGGGAGGTGTTTCTACCTGTGGGGGGGGACTGACTGGGAGTACAGAGAGATCGCTGTTCCTGATCACTAGGTCAGAACGGGGATCTGTCTGTTTACATTGACAGATCCCTGTTCTGGCTCTTTCTCACATTCTCACGGGTGGCCGGCAGACATCGCGGCTGCTGGCCACACGCATCAGTTCCCCCGCCATGCAGCCGGCTCGCGCGCCTGCTATAGCTGTTTAACCACTTCCGGACCGGCTCACGCTGATATACGTCGGTACATTTTAAGAGGAATATCGTTGTTATGGCAGCAGCTAGCTGCCATAACCCCGGTATCCTCTTCATCAGTGAGCGGTCCGGTTTACGATAAAAGTGGTCTCTGCGGCGGATTTGCCCCGGAGATATGTGAACCGGCTCCATAGAGAACCGGACACATTCTCCTGCTATGTGAATTGGATGCGGGGAATTTTTCCCTTCAGTTTTGTCTTCAGCAAGTGCATGCTCAATCGGATTCAGGTCAGGTGATTGACTTGGCCATTGCATAACATTCCACTTCTTTCCTTTAAAAAAACTCTTTGTTGTGCTTTCGCAGTATGCTTCGGGTCAATGTCCATCTGCACTGTGAAGTACAGATGGACCCTCAAATTAAAGCTGAAATTCTGCAGTTAAAGCACATCTTGTTTGTTTCATTTCAAATCCATTGTGGTGGTGTATAGAGCCAAAAAGATTAGAATTTGTATCGGTGTTCCAATATTTATGGACCTGGCTGTAAGTAATGCAGAGGTCAGTGGTATGTAACCTAGTGTGCAGAGGTCAGTGGTATGTAACCTAGTGTGCAGAGGTCAGTGGTGTGTAACGTAGTGTGCAGAGGTCGGTAGTATGTAACGTAGTGTGCAGAGGTCAGTGGTATGTAACCTAGTGTGCAGAGGTCAGTGGTGTGTAACGTAGTGTGCAGAGGTCGGTAGTATGTAACGTAGTGTGCAGAGGTCAGTGGTATGTAACCTAGTGTGCAGAGGTCAGTGGTGTGTAACATAGTGTGCAGAGGTCGGTAGTATGTAACGTAGTGTGCAGAGGTCGGTAGTATGTAACGTAGTGTGCAGAGGTCGGTAGTATGTAACGTAGTGTGCAGAGGTCGGTAGTATGTAACGTAGTGTGCAGAGGTCGGTAGTATGTAACGTAGTGTGCAGAGGTCGGTAGTATGTAAAGTAGTGTGCAGAGGTCGGTAGTATGTAAAGTAGTGTGCAGAGGTCGGTAGTATGTAACGTAGTGTGCAGAGGTCGGTAGTATGTAACGTAGTGTGCAGAGGTCGGTAGTATGTAACGGAGTACAGGGGTCACAAAGAATTAGAATATGAAAAAATTCAGCAGGGATGGTGGGAACCCTCAATGACCACAGCAGGTGTGGTGACCTGGGAACTCGGCACAGAGATCTCATCAATAGAATCCTAAAGACCGCCAGGGAGCTTTATTCTTCAGCATACACCATACACTGAGATATCAGTTTTTGGTGGATTGACTCACTCCATTCACATAATCACAGTACGAGTACGTACATATTTACATTTGTCTGCATTGTTATTGGCTGCACCGTTGGGGCATAACGTTTTGGGCCTTCACACAAGGCCTCAGCCAAAAGGGGAGAAAAAAAAAAATCTGTGAGACTGGCCGGTAAAATAAAATGTGCTTTCATCCCTGGTTAGTGCAGTGTTTATATACTCCTGTGGAGGATCTGATCTGTCGCTCCAGTAAACCCTTGCCAGGTACACATGTTGCACTAAGTAGTTTTTACTTATCGCCGCTCATGAAACGGTTTGATCACTCTGGGTGAACAATTCACAGCAGGCGTTCCGCCTCCAGGCACCATTTGTGTTTGGCAGGCAGACAGCTTGTATCACAATTAGCCGAACATCAAACATTGAAAGGGCTCTCTCTGCCTCACAGCCATGCAAGTGATATTATGGAGCGATATGCCCGAACGCTCGGCTGCCGCCTGGCACAGGCACAGGGAGAGGGGAGAGCGCGGCTGGCCAGACACTCGGCACACATGGAGAGAGAGAGCGGGCGCGCACCCTGTGTTCTGCCGCTGCGCTCAGGACCCCCCAGGAAAACTAGATCATGGTTATTGCTATCTGCAGCACGAAAATGAAACACGGCTCCTTCACCTCTTCGCCACGTCCTGGCAATCGTCTGTTCTCACCAATAGGTGTTCCTCATTCCACCGCAGAGTTGATGGTATCGGTTTATAATCTGTCAAGATGTGAAAGGACAAACCTGTCATTTTGTTATTGTTTTTTTATTTTAAATTTGAAAAGCACCTGCGGCTCTAGGAGTGAAAAAAGGTAATCCGAGACAGCAAAGGCAAGCACGGCATCTGTGCAGGGTTTTTCCACCCTTCCAGATAGGCTGATATTTAATCTGATATTTTTTTTTCTTTCCCCCCTTATCAGTATGCATAAATAAAACCTTTCCCTTTTTCCTGGCATTCCTCTTTTTTGGCCTATTGACATCATCACTAGGTCTTTGTGCTTCTCTATGAAATGCAGACAGATCATGGCTGGTGGGAGGGTGCTGTACATACTTTCATGAAAACATCACAGCGCACCTGCCTCAGTACTCCTCTCAAGGACCCTCAGTCCTGGTGCAAGCAGTGGGGCTGGCACTTGGGAGGAGTTATGCAAAGGGTTAAGGCGGGTGTCAGTCTAAAGAAGACTGCATTTGCATGAATATTGCCCATGTGCAATGCTGAGCCTCCATGATTGGGAAGAACTAAAATTCAAAGAATAAAAGGAGCGGTCCAGTTGGGAAAAGGAGAAAAGATACGAAAAAAGAAAAGTCCTTAGCCGCACATCGCTACAAAAACCTTTTGTGTGAAAACAGCCTCAGCCTGGGCTCCATCCAAGCCACCCCCCAACCAGTTTTGCCCTGCCCATGGGGCTAAATCATCCCCATGTGTTGGGGTGAAACGTGTTGGTGTAGGGGTGGCCCTGCCCTGCCCATGGGGCTTAATCATCCCCATGATTAAGCCCCATGTGTGGGGTGAAACGTATTGGTGTAGGCGTGGCCTTGCCCTGCCCATGAGGCTTAATCATCCCCATGATTAAGCCCCATGTGTGGGGCGAAACATGGTGTAGGCGTGGCCTTGCCCTGCCCATGAAGCTTAATCATTCCCATGATTAAGCCCCATGTGTGGGGCAAAATATGTTGTTGTAGGGGTGGCCTGGATAGAGCCTCGACTGAAGCTGTTTTTTTCGATGTATACACACAAGTTTTTGTAGAGATGTGCAGCTAAGGACTTTTTTTTTGTATTGGTATCCACGGAGCTGGATGAGCTCTGTCCTCGCCTGCTCTCCCAGCAGTTTATCAGAAGAGGACCTGTTGGAACCTTGAGCAGCACCCACATTTTGGTATTGGTTCACAAGGGAGGAAAAAGCTAGATGATGCTGGACACCCTCCAGCTAGGAAATGAGGGGGGCTCTGTCTGACATGCTACATCTTCTATTGCACGTTTCCATTAGCCTATCACTGTCAGGGACTGCCTCACTGCCCAATAGGGGCACTGTCACCCCCCCCCCGCCCCAAAATGACACCAACGATGAAGCCTTCTTTACTACCACTAAGGCCAGGATATTTTCTACTCCCAATGTCTTGGTGACAAACCGTAAAGCGATAAAGTTTCATTTAAACCCTGCTGCTTCTAATGCATGAGCCTCATTCACATTGGCTATCCCCCCCACATTGTAGGGACCCAGAGGATCCGTGCCGTGTTGCGTCTTCCACTCTCTTGCTATTAGGCTAAGACAGAGTGCTCACCCTATTTTCCTACCTTCTACGGCAGAGCCTGCAAACAGTTGTAATATTGCCAGATGGCGAATTGGTACATCTATTGCCACAAAACTGCAGCCCGGGGGGGGGCAGATGCGGCCCTTGTCTTGTCTTTATCTGGTCCACTGACATCAACAATGGGCCACTATTCCTTCCACTTGCACCGTCGATGGGCATCATTCCTCTCACTGACACCAATGATGGGGCACTATTACCCTCAATGACCTCAACAATAATGGGACTATTCCCCCCCCCCACTGGCACCAAAAATGGGACACTATTCCCCCCGCTGGCAGCAAAGATGGGGCACTATCCCCCCCCCCACTGGCACCAATGATGAGACACTATTCTCTAAGCTGGAACCAACGATGGGGCATTCTCCCCCCCCCCCCCCCACTGGCACGATGGTGCACTATTTCCCCCACTGGCACCAGCGGTGGGGCACTACTCCCCCCCCCCCCATGACACCAGCGATGGGGCACTACTCCCCCTCCCCCCCCTCATAACACCAGTGATGGGGCACTATCCCCCCCCCCAGTGACTGCACCAATTGGGTCTTCCTGTCTTCTTTACTACCACTGATGCCAGGACATTTTCTACTCCCATTGGCCACACTCCTATCCCCCCTCTAAAGTCTGAAGATCAGCAAAATGGCCCTTTGTTTAGAAAGTTTAGAGACCCCTGGTCTAGACCAGCCTTTTTCAACTGGGGTGCCTTGAGGTTTCCTTAGGGGTGCCTTGGCAAAATGCCTAAAAATTGTATACAAGCTGGCACGTGGATAAAGGCTGCCTTTTTAGTTACACTAAATCACAGGTTTTCATTGTGCACCGTTACAACCTTCTAGCTGCCAGCGTCCTAATGACCAATGGCTTCATCAGTTCATGAGGTGGATGTCGGTCGCCTACATAGAATCTTTGTTTGACCCTCGCCTTACCCTCTCCATCAGTGTTGGGGTCACATTAGCTGAGTGATGGAGAAAAACTGAGGGAGAAGGGAAACATTGGAATTTTAGTCAGTACCACTTTGCAAAAGTGTTTTTGCTTTGCTTTGAAAGAATAGATCACCCCTAATGTTGGGTGTCCTACTTGGACTTGTGGATGTTGCTGCATTTATGTAAAACTATTATGCCCTGTACACACGATCGGACATTCTGACAACAAAATCCATGGATTTTTTCCGACGGATATTGGCTCAAACTTGTCTTGCATACACACGGTCACACAAATCTTGTCAGAAATTCCGAACGTCAAGAACACGGTGATGTACGACGAGCTGAGAAAAATTAAGTTCAATAGCCAGTGCGGCTCTTCTGCTTGATTCCGAGCATGCGTGGAACTTTGTGCGTCGGAATCGTGTACACTCAATCGGAATATCCGACAACGGATTTTGTTGTCGGAAAATTTGAGATCCAGATCTCAAATTTTGTGTGACGGAAATTCCGATGGAAAATGTCCGATGGAACCTACACACGGTTGGAATTTCCGACAACAAGGTCCCATCGAACATTTTCCGTTGGAAAATCCGACTGTGTATACGGGGCATTAGAATAGCTTTTAGATTTTATAATAGGGTGCCTTGACTCTGTCTTTTTTTTTTTTTTTTTTTTTTTTTTTTTTATATATACGCTTTTTATTGAAATTTTTTTTTAGCAAGGCAAGATACATGCACGGTGCACATAACAGATATTTTGTATGCATAGCACACTGAGAAAACAATTCAGTAAATATCAAAATAAATGAAAAGACATCCGCAATAATAAAGGTATGTCATTGAGGGCCACTAATGTGGACCATTTAAAGCAGGACATCACGACAAGTTAGCAGCGTGTCAGCATTCAAATAACAAAAAGAAGGTTCAAAACTATAGCAGTGGGGCAAAATATCTCAAAATTAGAAAGAACAAAAATATATAGAATAAGATAGTGCCAGAACAAATCGGCTAGAAAGAAAGGAGAGGAAAAGGTGGGAAAAGAGATGGCTTCCGCAGCATTGCAATGACCAACAGTGGGGACCTAGCAATCAGAGTCGGCATAGGCTCAAAGGGAATCCCGTTCATGGTGGATCTTTCTTGAGATGCCATAGTTCCCAGGTTAGATCGTGAGCTTCTAATGTATCATAAATTCTATCTGTCAATTTTTCTATTATTTTTTCTATTAATTCTACATCTTTGATTCTAGTAAATGAAGTGGACGAGGATGGGGTAGTATTTTTTTTTTTTTCCAGTTAAGGGCATCTTGCAGAAGTGAGCACATAAAATAACAACTTTTTATGGGGTTTGGCAAGGTTCAGAGAGGACAGACCCAACAGAAAAAAAAAATTGGGGTAAATGGGATAGGCACCCCAAAGAGGTGGTTTAAGAGATTTGGTACTGAGTTCCATAAGGGTATGATTGCTGGGCAACTCCAGTAAATATGGTAAAGCATACCTTTATCTCGATGGCATCGCCAGCAACGATCAGTGCTAGTAGGCTAAATAGCGTTGAGTACATATGGGGGTCAAGTACCAAAAGTAGAGTATTTTATATGCATTTTCTTTGTAGAGAGCAGAGCGAACCCTTTGCCACCTGAGACCACATCACCCACCACAATTCTATGGAAATTTCTAATTTTTTTTTTAAGGGTGCCTCGAGACTGTCCATAATTTTTAAAGGGTGCCTTGACTTAAAAAAAGGTAGAGGAACACTGGTCTAGACCATTGATGGTAGACCATGGTGACTGTAGCCTGGTGTGTGCGCATAAATGGGCAGCTCAGTGGCTTAGTGGTTAAGGGGTCATTCACAAGTGCTTTGATCTCTGAAGAGCAATCCATGTTTGGGTCATGCTTTAGAGAGCATTCGACGGGTAGTGAGGAGGCGTTGTACCACCTGCTTTAACCCCTTGCTTTGTACATGGTTGCAAGGCTCTTGCAGAACTGCCCTATTTACCTCAATGGGCCACGCTTGGTGAGCGCTAAGCCAACCAAAAGCAACAAGGGCAATATTTGCGTCCACAAAGCAAGGCATTGCGGCATGAGTACATCCAGGCCGTTACCTCTGCAGCTAAAGGGAGAGCAGTTGAGAGGCAGTTATAAAAAAAAAAAAAAAAAAAAAATCTGAGTTTTGCGGCCCCTCAACCACTACTGTGAACGAGTCCTACAACTTCTGCCTTACCGCACTGGAGGTCCTCAATTCATGTCCTGGTCTGGACACTATCTGCATGGAGTTTGCATGTTCTCCCTGTGCTTGTGTGGTTCTACTCCCAGATTGCTCAGTTTTCTCGCACACTGCAAAGAAATGCTGGCTCCTGTCTAAAACTGGCCCCAGTGTGATATTCTACTGAGGCCACCCAAGATGGCTAACCCATCAATGCATTCCAAAAGCATCCATTTTTATTGAAACCTAAATGCACCATATTACAGCAACAAGACACTGTGGGGACTGAGAAAGTTGATATGTTTCGCCCTGGGAGCCATGATTAACTGCTGGCATAGCATGAAACGCGTTGATGTTTCTCAGTCCCCACAGTGTCTTGTTGCTTTAATATGGTGCTTTTACATTTAAATAAAGACGAATGCTTTTGGAGGGCAGCTGTCCATTCCTTTTGGAGTTTTTATTGCTTTGAGCAAGACAAGCTGAGCTTGCACCCAGAGGGGTGTGCAGGATTATGGTGGTAGACTGACCTGGAGAAGTGGAATATTACTCTATAGAGCAGACTAAAGCACTATAACTCCCCACAGAGGAAATTTCCATGGAAATATAATTAGTAATAATAATTATTACACATTATGGCTGCTTAGAACTTGGACATCTGCAAGGTAGCAGATCTACATAACTTTCATGGGCTCAATCAGTGTGCTGGCCAGGAATGGTTTGTTTTGCTCCTGGAAATCTCATGATCCTGGTCCCATTTCTATAGGAGACATGTATATTATAGGAATGACATCGTATTCGCTGAAATGTACCCCTTATTAGACCTTTCTGTTCACATAACCTAACTGAAAGCACTAGGGAACAGCGGTGGGTTTGGGGGATCCAGGAGGTGATGTCACCTCACCCCCGGAGGTCTCTGGAAAGTGCTTATCATTCTCACGTTTCTAAATGATTGAGCGCAGAAGTTCAATACCTGCCGAGAACATGCCATTGATTTCAGCTTCCCAGGGGTTTGTGGTATCACTAATGGAAGACATAGAAAATGTAGCATACCAGGACACAACGCGCCATGCTAAGTGCTTGTCTGTTTCTAGTGTGCTTACCGAGAATGGAACATGCAAGTCCAAAGATTGTCCTTGTGACATCATCCATCCTGCCATCACCACGTTGGTCCACTAGAAAGGCACCAGGGCAGCCATGCATTAGGCTGGCAACATAAACCTCATTTTACAGTTCTAGTTTTATGTCTGTAGTCCTCACTTGACCTATTCCTTCTCCTTTTTTTTTTATTTATTTTTTTTTACAGAATCTGAAATTTTTATTTGAGTATTTCTCTGTACAGTTGCATTTTACTGAATACTATTATTATATGTGTTAACAATGTATAGGAGTTAAAATACAGTGGCTTTTTAAAGTAGTTGTAAACCCTTACATATACCCAGTATATATACCCAGACTGGCCTCAGGTGATACACAGAGATGAAACGAATCCTCCTGTAAAGGTTCTACCTGTTTTTCTGCAACATATGACGTCCTACCACTCTCATGCCTAGGGGCTGTGCAGCATCGCGATCTGTGACCCGCTGTGTTCACCGGACACAGCCGAACACAAAATCTTTGTACCAGGCTGCTGTGAGCAGCCCTGGTACCTTGTAATCGCTGTGACCAATCACAGCGATCACATTTCAGTTATAAACAATGGCTTTCACTCATAGCCATTGTGTACTATTGTGATGATCTCTTTGATTAGTCACAGCGATCACATGGTACAAGGTCAATAACAGCAGACCTGCACCGAGTGATAGCTGTGGCCAATCAGAGCTATCGCAAATGTACACAATGGCACATGAATAGATGCCTTTCACAGTGTAAAGATGATTGCTTATACAGTGATCATCACTATAATAAGCAATCATATTGTAAAAAGTTCTGATCACCTCCCCAAAGCATTTCAGTGTCTGGTGACAGTATGTAAAAAAAAAAAAAAAAAATTGTAAGATTTTTTTTTCAAAAAAAAAAAATCAGTTTTTAACCTACTGTCACCAGTCAGTGTCCCTGATCACAGCCACACCAATCATATGGTAATACTGTACTGTTCTGGTGACCATTTGTAAAAAAATAAATCCAAATTTCAAAACAAGGCCAAATTCATCAGGTCTTCCACTGTGTAAATACACAAAACCCTTCAAACACTGTGTGTTCACATTATGTGCACATAGAATACCTTGCCAAAAGAAGGCATGTGACCATGTATGAGAATATGACAATACAACGCTCATAACATACAGCTGTCTGGCCTCCAAAAGTCTTCTAGCAGATGACACAATCAACTGCTCCAGCCCAGGCAAGCAGATAACATCGGGGGGAGTGGCCAGCTGCTATGCCTCTCCCTTCTTCTTCCTCTCCTCCCTCTGCCCCTTTCTCCCCCTCTCCCCCCCTCTCTCCCCTCTCCCCTCTCCCCCCCTCTCTCCCCTCTCCCCTCTCCCTCTCTCCCCTCTCCCTCCTCCTTCTCTCTCCCTCTAGTTCCCTCTCTCCCTCACTCTGTCTTCCCCCCTCCCTCTCTCTGTCTCCCCTCTCTCTCTGCCCCCTCTCTCTCTCTCCCCCCCTCTCTCTCCCCCCCCTCTTTCCCCCCCCTCTCTCTTCCCCTCTCTCCCCCCCCTTTCCCCCCTCTCTCTCTTCCCCCCCTCTCTCTCTCTTCCCCCCCTCTCTCTCTCTCTTCCCCCTCTCTCTCTCTCTTCCCTCTCTCTCTCTTCCCCCCTCTCTCTCTCTCTCTTCCCCCCCCTCTCTCTCTCTCTCTCTCCCCCCCCCTCTCTCTCTCTCTCTCCCCCCCTCTCTCTCTCTCCCCCCCTCTCTCTCTCTCTTCCCCCCCCTCTCTCTCTCTTCCCCCCCCTCTCTCTCTCTCTCTCTTCCCCCTCTCTCTCTTCCCCCTCTCTCTCTTCCCCCTCTCTCTCTCTTCCCTCTCTCTCTCTTCCCCCCCTCTCTCTCTCTCTTCCCCCCTCTCTCTCTTCCCCCCCTCTCTCTCTCTCTCTCTCTCTCTCTCTCTCTCTCTCTCTCTCTCTTCCCGCCCTCTCTCTCTTCCCGCCCTCTCTCTCTTCCCGCCCTCTCTCTCTCTCTCTCTTCCCGCCCTCTCTCTTTTCCCCGCCCTTTCTTTCCCCCCTCTCTTCTCCCCCCCCTCTCTTCCCCCCCCCTCTCTGTTTCCCCCATCTCTTCCCCCCCTCTCTGTTTCCCCCATCTCTTCCCCCCCTCTCTCTTTCCCCCCTCTCTCTCTTTCCCCTGCTTCCCTCCCTCTTTTTCTCCCTCCCCCATCAACAGACTTCATCAGGGGAAGTGGCGAGCTGCTATGACGAAACATGTCGGTTTTGTGCATTTACACAGTGGAAGACCAATACTGATGAATTTGCCTTCTTTTGAAATTTGGATTTACTTGTTCCTGCTGCACAGACACTTGGGAATATGGACTCCTCTTTTTAAGAGCACTTTTTAGTCAGTGTTTCTTGCGTATATTGCTTATATATGAACACCTTTATAGCAATATACTAGATTATATTTGTATTATTATTTTTTTTAAAATTTTTAAGCGCTGCACTTTTATACTCTAGACATAACCGACATCGTTCCCTCCTGAAACAGTTCATGTCCTCCCCAAAATATACATCCCCTCCCAACAACCAGACAGAATCGCTCGCCGTCTTAGCACTGACTTGGTCAGAAATGTAGAATAGGAAGCCTCATTGTACAAAATGGTTTTTGATGCAATGTTTTGCTGATGTCGGCGCAGGATTAAAGCACTCTGTGTTACTGTATGGGCTCGCTGTGCATGCGTAATATATACAGTGTACAGCGTGGCGGCTCTTTGTGTAAACACTATGAATTGTGTGTCGGCTGGAACAATCTGGGAGCGGGGCAGCAAGCATATGCTCATAGACTGCTCTCTATTACCTTCAGATAAATCTGCCTCAACTTCTCATGATGGCAGTTTAATTGGCAGGAAATGGTTAAATCAATATATCCACTGAATAAACAGCGACACGCCATGTGCGCCTTTTTATTACCCGCAGCTTGATAAAACACAGTTGAAGAAGTGGTTTGAAATAGAAAAAAAAAAAGCAACGCACTGTTCTGAAGTTTAGATTTTTCTTTTTGTATATAAAAACACAAGTCATTGAAGTGGGGAAAAAAAAGTTTTTAGGACTGAAAAGCTCTCCTGGCACAAAACAAACTGCAAACGTTTTGTAATTCTGTTCAATTGGTTTCGTGATCCAGCATCCAGTTACAGTGCGTAGTCCGCCTGGTTCAGGGTCACTCTACCTTCAGCCTGCTCATTGGACTGTGAGAGGGCAGCACTATACACCTGAGTCTTTGTCATTGTCAGGCTATCAAAAAAGGTGCTTGTGGATCACAAATTTTACTGAACAGAATTACCTTTGTAAAAAGTTTAAAGGGACAGCCAGTATTTTAGTTACAAGTAGACTTTTGTGTTTTTAAACCTCTCGCTCTCTGTCCCCCTCTCTCTCCCTCCCTCTCTCTCTCTCTCTCTATGTCCTCCTCTCTCTGTCCCCCCTTTTCCCTCTCTCTGCCCCTCTCACTCTGTCCCCCTCACCCTTTTTCTCTCTGTCCCCCTCACCCTTTTTCTCTCTGTCCCCCTCACCCTTTTTCTCTCTGTCCCCCTCACCCTTTTTCTCTCTGTCCCCCTCCCCCTTTTTCTCTCTGTCCCCCTCCCCCTTTTTCTCTCTGTCCCCCTCCCCCTTTTTCTCTCTGTCCCCCTTCCCCTTTTTCTCTCTGTCCCCCTCCCCCTTTTTCTCTCTGTCCCCCTTCCCCTCTTTCTCTCTGTTCCCCTCCCCCTCTTTCTCTCTGTTCCCCTCCCCCTCTTTCTGTTCCCCTCTCTCTCTCTGTCCCCTCCCCCCTCCCCCCTCTCTCTCTGTCCCCCCCTCTCTCTCTCTGTCCCCCTCTCTCTCTCTCTCTGTCTCCCTCCCTTTCCCCTTTCCCTTTCCCTCTGCCCCCTCCCTCCCCCTACCCCTCTTCTTCCCTTCCTCTCTCTATCCCCCTCCCTCCCTCTCTTTCTCTGCCCCCCTTCCCTTCCTCTCTGCCCCCCTTCCCTTCCTCTCTGCCCCCTTCCCTCTCTCTCTGCCCCTCCCTCTCTCTCTGCCCCCTCCCTCTCTCTCTGCCCCCTCCCTCTCTCTCTGCCCCCTCCCTCTCTCTCTGCAACCCCCTCCCTCTCTCTCTTTGACCCCCTCTCTCTCTGTGACCCCCTCCCCCTCTCTCTCTCTGACCCCCTCCCCCCTCTCTCTCTGACCCCCTCCCCCTCTCTCTCTCTGCCCCCTCCCTCTCTCTGCCCCCCTATCTCCCTCTCTCTGCCCCCCTCCCTCCCTCTCTCTGCCCCCCTCCCTCTCTTTCCCTCTGCCCCCTCCCTCTTTCTCTCTGCCCCCTCCCTCTCTTTCTCTCTGCCCCCTCCCTCTCTTTCTCTCTGCCCCCTCCCTCTCTTTTTCTCTGCCCCCTCCCTCTCTTTCTCTCTGCCCCCTCCCTCTCTTTCTCTCTGCCCCCTCCCTCTCTTTCTCTCTGCCCCCTCCCTCTCTTTCTCTCTGCCCCCTCCCTCTCTTTCTCTCTGCCCCCTCCCTTTCTTTCTCTCTGCCCCCTCCCTCTCTTTCTCTCTGCCCCTCCCTCTCTTTCTCTCTCTCTGCCCCCTCCCTCTCTTTCTCTCTGCCCCCTCCCTTTCTTTCTCTCTCTCTGCCCCCTCCCTCTCTTTCTCTCTCTCTGCCCCCTCCCTCTCTTTACATTGCGCTCTAGATCATGTGATGTGTGGTCACCTGGCACAGAACGTAGTTTCATGGCGTAAAAGTCAGGCAACACATGGTCGAGGGGGATGTCATGGTAACCATATAGTATGTACCTATGTAGTTATTGCTCTGGATGGATAACACTGACAAAGGGTTTATGGGGTGTGGAGCAGTATGGGCCCGGTGTGAAGCTACATCCCTGCTCTTTCATATGGGATCCCTCAAGCACATCATGTGATTCTAGTACAGGTAGATCCTCTCAGTGACTGATCTGAGTGAAAGATTTCAGGAAGTGCAATGAAACAGCATCACTCCATATCTACAGCACATAAGCTGGTAAGAATGCCAAAGTCTTTGTCAGGTGGAAAGGTGATTTGGAGTTTTTACCTCCTCAACCAGACTGGAGTTCATTTACATGTGCAAAGTTTCCTTTTTTTTTTTTTTTTTTTTTTAAACTAAGCCTCTAGTAGTCTGGGCCTGGCTCAGCCAGTGACACGGTTCCCTCAGAAATACTCAGCATGGCTCTCTAGACTTGCCTGTGACAAGATGTGTTTCTCAGAAGTCTGTTCTGTGGAGGGGCCATCCAGAGGTTACTTCACGTGGAAGAGACCTTCTGTCTCCAGTTACCCCCATCCGCTCTTTCCATTCCTGCTTCAAGGTGCCATAAATAGTTTTATTTTGACAGTTTTTGGAGCATGCCTCGGCCATCTGTACAGCAAAGTGGATGAAGGGATTAGCTGGAAAAGTAAAGTACCTCTGCAAGACGGGTCTATTGATTGCATCAAGAGCCAGTCCTTCCAGCAGAGGACAGCGCCCCTGATGAGCAAAGGGGGCAAAATCTCAGCTGGCGGCCCTTCGCATGGGTGTACTCATCGGTACGCCTGTGTGAAGATGTCTTGGTGCTGAAATATTGAACAAGTTGGCTGCTAGTCACATACACTTCTGAAAATTGCCCAGTCTGATTTCCCTGCACTCTGTGAGCTTCAGACAATGTGCAGCAAGTTGACATGGCGGGGGTCAGATGCCAACCAATGATCTCCCTGCAAGTGAGAGAGGCAGAGCTGCCTACACTGGCAGGAGGTACTAGAGCTGGGCTGGGTAGGTGAGATGTGAGGAAGCGTTTGGACGGAAGTGGGAGGGGGGATTGAGGACTGTGGAGGGAGATGTGTACAAAGGTGGAGGATGGGGTGAGTGATGCAGAGGTAAGAGCTGAGGAGGGGTGGAAGTGAAATGTAGACAGTCTGTGAATGACAGCTGAACCCTGCACTCTTTGCATAGCACACCCCCAAATCCTGCACTCTGTATGTAGTGCACTCCTGAACTGTACATGCTGTACATGGCGCACTCCTAAATGCTGCGCTCTGTACGTAGCATACTCCTGAGCTCTGCACTCTGTAGGTAACGCACTCCTGAACTCTGCACTCTGTAGGTAACGCACTCCTGAACTCTGCACTCTGTAGGTAACGCACTCCTGAACCCTGCACTCTGTACTGAACTCCTTAATCCTGAACTCTGTATGTAATGCACTCCTGAACTCTGCACTCTGTAGGTAATGCACTCCTGAACGCTGCACTCTGTAGGTAATGCACTCCTGAACGCTGCACTCTGTACTGAACTCCTTAATTCTGAACTCTGTATGTAGCGCACCTCTAAACCCTGCACTCTGTACTTAACGCACTCCTGAACCCTGCACTCTGTACGTAACACACTCCTGAACCCTGCACTCTGTACGTAACACACTCCTGAACCCTGCACTCTGTACGTAACGCACTCCTGAACCCTGCACCCTGTACGTAACGCACTCCTGAACCCTGTACATAACGCACTCCTGAACCCTGCACTCTGTACGTAACGCACTCCTGAACCCTGCACTCTGTACGTAACGCACTCCTGAACCCTGCATACAGTCTTACAGATACAACTGGCCCTTTGAGAGCAACCATAATGCTGATGCGGCCCCCAATGAAATTAAGTCTGACACCCCCGATCTAGCCATTTCTTCCCCAGTTTGACTGTGCCTGGCATGGAGGCTCAGCATCACATGTGGGCACTACTTGAATGGTCTACATGCAAATACAGCCTGTCTAGGACTCTCCAGAATGACATCCTCCCATCGAAGCATTTGGATATTTGCATAGCATCTCCCAAGAGCCACCCCACTGCTTGCATCAAGGTTGAGGACCCTTTAGAGGGGTACTGAGGCAAGTTCTCCCCCCACCAGCCATGATCTGCCTGCTTTGCATAAAAGCACAGAGACCCATTGATGTTGCTGAGCCTAAAATAAGGTGTGTAATAAAAATGGAAAAGCTCTATTTAAAAATGTCATTCGCTTCATGATGAGAGGGAACGTGGAAACTAGGGAAGGCAAAATTTAAACAGATTAAACTTCAGCGGTTTACATGTCAGATCTTCAAATTTTCTTGCAGATGGAGGTAGTTGTACCTGTCTATCAGTTTCACAATCCCTTCTATACTTTTAGTTTGTATTAGCTTGATTGTAAAAGTCCCTCTTTTTACCTGTGTGTGACCTTCTCATCGGAATGCCCCCGCTACCTTGGGACGTGTCACCTTGAAGACACGGAATAATCCCAGGAGAAATCCCCAGATTGCTTCACTCTGTGTATTAAGCGTCACTGTGTATGAAGTATTATTCGGAGGAGGCCATCCAGAGTTTACACTGACAAATCCCAGCAGCCCTTTCACTCATCGGCCCCTGGACAACCCTGTGTAACTGAAATGAACTCCTGGCAGGAGGAAGAACCTGTCCCCTTTAATATATGTGTGGAGAGACTTGCGTCTATGTTATGACTGTATTTTGATCTGTAGCTAATATTAGAACTGGACACAGTTTATTGCATGATGTAAAGTGGACCTGTTACCAATTTTAGCTAACAGAGCCGCCTCTATGTGCCGCAGTGACATTCTCTTGGTTAACACACACTTTGACCTTCCGAATTTCAGTGCTAGAAGATAAGCCATACTCTTCATTAATCCTCCTGCTCAGTGAGGGGCCTTTTATGGCCCTCAAGGTGCTCTCTTTGATCACAGGACTTCTCTCCCCCCCCCCAAGATGCACTGGTGTGATTGAGTGAAGTACCTTCTTTTTATTTTATAGTAATGTAGAAGCAAGTTCTGGGCCACGCCTGGTCATCTGTGCAGGAGATGCTGGTGCACATGCTGGAGTGAAGGCAAAATGATGATAGTTACACAGAAGTGTGTGATTCTGGGAAGGTCACAGGAAACAAAGAAGCCCTAAACCCAATTGGACAGGGATGAAACTAGTGAAGCATGGGAGTAGAGTTTAGTAAGAATGGTGGAGAAAGGGAGAGGCAGTTGACACAGCTGGGGACATTGGAGTGAGGGCCTTATGATGGTGGTGAAACTGGTTGAGACACAGAAGCTTGGGAGTGTCAGTGGTTGGGTCACTGATGGAAGCACAGTAGGAGGGCAAATGATGATAGAGTTATAGGAATAAGTGGTGGCATTAGCTGGGACACAGGACTGGGTGGTGACCCTGGTCAAGACATGCCACTGGTGAACGCCCAGTAATGGCGGGCAAATGATTGTGGAGACATAGGAGTGGGTGGGGACACTGCTTAAGACACACAGGAGTGGGAGTGGCTTTGGTTGAGACACAAATGGGGGGGGGGTACTGATGGAAGCATAGTAGTGGGCAAATGATGATGGAGACATAGGAACAGGTGTGAAACACAGGAGTAGATGCGGACATGGGTGGATTTACAAAAGCTTGTAAGTGCCAACGGTTGGAACATAGAACTGTAGGGGACACTGATAGAAGCACAGTAGAAGGGAGCAAATGATACTCAGAAGAAATGATATGACACTAGCTGGGACACTAGTGGGGACGCAGAAGCTTGAGAATGTCCCTGGTAGAGGTCGACCGATATATCGGCCGATATTTGGCTTTTTTTACTTAATCGGCATCGGCCGATTGTGCTGATAAAAAAAGCCGATTCAGCGGGACTTGCAAATGACTTCTGTAATAGAAGTCAATTGCAAGTTGTGTGAAGTTTTCTTCTCTCCTCCTCTGGGCAGCCTGCCAAGTCTGATAAGAAGATACATTGTATCTCTTTCAGGTTCTTTTATCAATAGACTGAACTCTGTGGAGAAGTTTTCAGTTTAACCATTTAAAGACTAAATCTTTTCTGACATTTGTTGCTTACAAGTAAAAATTCTGTATTTTCTGCTATAAAATCACTTAGAACCCCCAAACATTATATATATTTTTTTTAGCAGAGACCCTAGGGAATAAAATAGCGGTTGTTGCAATATTTTATGTCACACGGTATTTGCGCAGCGGTCTTTCAAACGCAATTTTTAAAAAAAAAAATACACTAATGAAATTAAAAAAAAAAAAAAAAAAAAAAGCAGTAAAGTTAGCCCATTTTTTTTCGTCCAAAAGTTTTGATTACCTGTTTTTGTGTATTTAATATTTAAGATATAGTTATTTTTTTTTTTAATCTAAATTCTACATACAAGTGAACTGATTGGAGGTTTGTTTTGTTTAATAAATATTTAAATATAAAACATTTTCTGTATCACTTATTACTTAAGGCTGCTTTCACTCTAGAGCGGGCAGGCGTTGACGGTAAAACGTTGTTAATTTTAGCGGCGCTTTACCGTCATTTTAGCGGCGCTATTCGGCTGCTAGCGGGGCACTTATAACCCAGCTAGCGGCCGAAGAAGGGGTTAAATGCGCCCCTGAAGCGCTGCTGCCGAAACGCTTTGTAGGCGCTTCGGCAGTGGTGCGCATTCATTTCAATGGGCGTGGAGTGGTGGAGGAGGGGTATACACCGCTCTAAAGATGCCGCTTGCAGGACTTTTTTTTAACATCCTGCCAGCGCATCGCCTTAGTGTGAAAGCACTCGGGCTTTCACACAGACTGCAGGGGAGCCGTTTTACAGGCACTATTTTTAGCCCAAAAGCGCCTGAAAAACGCCCCAGTGTGAAAGGGGTCTAACAGTTAGATTTTATGAGATGAAGGGAAAAAAAAAAAAAAAAAAAATCGGCCTAATATATCGGCCCAAAAAAATCGGCATCATATATCAGCCATCGGCCACCGCTATTTCTAAATATCGGCTTTGGCATCGGCCAGAGAAAAACCCATATCGGTCGACCTCTAGTCTCTGGTTGGGTCACAGAAGTGTGGGGGACACTGATGGAAGCACAGTAGTGGAGGGCGAACGATGATAGAGACCTCGGAGAGAGTGGTGACACTATCTGGGACACAGAAGTGGGTGGGGACACTGGCCAAGACACATAGGAGTGAGAGTAGCATTGGTAGGAACACTGGTGGAAGGGAAAGATGATGGAAACCTAGGAAAAAGTGTGAAACTAGTTGGGACACAGGATTGTAAATGTGACACTGGTTGGGAGACAGAAGTGTGGGGGACACTAATGAAAGCACAGTAGTGAATGATGATAGAGACATTGGAACAGGTGGTGACACTGTGGTAGGAACACTGGTCAAGAGACACAAGAGTGAGAGTAGCATTGGTTTGGACACTGGTGGAAGCACAGTAGAGAAGGTCAAATGATGGAGAGACCTAGGGACAAGTGTGAAACCAGTTGAGACACATGAGTGGATGTGGACACAGGTGGAGAAACAGACGCTTGGGAGTGTCACTGGTTTGGATGTAGAATTGTGGGGGGCAAATGATGACAGAGACATAAGAATGAGTGGTGACACTATCTGTGGGACACAGGAGTGGGTGGGGACACTGGTCAAGACACACAGGAGTGAGAGTAGTAATTTTTTGGACACTGGCGGAAGCACAGTAAAGGAGGGCAAATGATGATGCAGACTTAGGAACAAGTGTGAGACCACTTGGGACACAGGAGTGGATGGGGACATGGGTGGAGACACACGCTTGGGAGTGTCACTGGTTGGGACTTAGAATTGAGGGCACAGAAGAAAAGTAGTGCGAGGCAAATGATGATAGGGACATAGGAACAAGTGAAGACACTAGCTGGGACACAGGAGTGGGTGGGGACACTGGTCAAGACACACAGGAGTGAGATTAGCATTAGCTGGGACATTGGTGGAAGTACAGTAGTGGAGGACAGCTGATGATGGAGACATAGGAATGGGTGTGAAATTATTTAGGGCACATGAGTGGCTGGGGACACAGGTGGAGACACAGAGTCTTGTGAGTGTCACTGGTTAGGACACAGAAGTGTAGGGGGACAGAGATGGAAGCATCATAGTGGAGGATGAATGATGATGGAGACGTAGGAATGGGTGGTGACACTAGCTTGGACACAGGAGTAGGTTGGGACACTGGTAAAAGCCCAGTAGTGGAGGGCAAATGATGATGAAGACATAGGAGTGGGTGAGGACACTAACTGAGACACACAGGAGTGGGAGTGGTATGAAGCTCATTAGTGTGGGGTAAATAATGATGGAGTCATAGGAACTGGTTGTGACACTAGCTGGGACACACGATTGGTTGGGAACTCTTGTCAATGCATACAGAAGTGGGAGTGGCACCGGAATGTGGGTGACACTGGTGTAAAGAAATAGGAATGTGACAAGTGTGGAGGAGTGAAAAGTGAGACCTGAATGATAAATGACTGTACTTCTATGTTGTATTTACAAAATATTATACAGAAAAGGAATAGTGGTGATCATTTGGTTCCTGGTGGTGGCCTCGTTGTCCCGTCCTTAGATGTTGAGGGCACAGCTCTGGGAGTTCCTCTGGTGCACAGTGTTCCAGGGGCTGTTGCTTTATCCAAGGATAGCTTTTGTGTTGCAGCATAGCCTTGTTTAGTCTGAGCATCAGTGACGCTCCCTTTCTCCAGCCTGTGTGTAGACATCCTGTCACCAATCTGTCAACAGCTCCCATCACTTTCTCCTCCATAGTGTCTGACCACAGCAATAATCTATTTCTATTCTTCCTTCATGACCTGTTGAAAGAAACGGAGAAAGCGTGTTCTGAAATGTGTTCAGTTATGACATACTACCCAGTAAACCACAAAGCGTGGCTGGTTATTCATTAAGGGGTGTCATTGAGTAGCAGGTTTGAAGCCTGTATGACACAAGCAATTTACATAATAAAACATTAGTGGAAATAAACAGGATAAAAAAATAGTTTAAAGAATCCAAAAATAAAAATCCAAACGGACAGTTTTAAGGTGCTATTTACCTAAACTACTGAAAGATAGAACTAAGTAGTTAAAGGGGAACTCTTTTGTTTTTTTGTTAAAGTGAATCTGTGCTTTGCAAATGCATGGCTGAATGGGTTTTCTTAATTGCCCCTCTTCCTGGTTGATTACGCAATACGTTTTATTTAAAGTGGAACTATAGACAAAACTTTTTTTTTTTTTTTCATTTTGGATAGCGTAAGGGGTATGGGATATGAGTACCCGAGTTGAAGTCTTTGTAGACGAAACACGTTGGGTTTGATTAGTCCTTTCCATGCCATTGCGCCTTTTTGAATTTTTTGCTTTTGTGATCACAGAGGAGATTTTTTACTTGATGCAATACATTTTGGAATCTATGTAAAGCCTTTTATTTTAAATAAACCCTTAAACCATATGGTTTTTCACTATGTGGAGGCTTTCGGTTGTTTTTTTATGGATGCTGTTAACCATAAACCTACCAAAAGGTTCTGTGGTGGAAGGAGGTTTTTTTTACCATCTGGGACATTGCCATCCTGATCCATATTCTCACATGCCGGGTCGAGATTGCCTGAGGTGGCTCAGCTGAGGAGGAGGAATTGCACAACTCGCTATCCAGAGCTTTGATATCACATGCCTAATAGGTGCTACCTTCTGGTAAGCGTAGTTAATCATCTCCCCTGGGTGGTGGATGCATACACGGCGGTGATTCTTTCAGTCCTACACTCCTGGATTCCTTCCCATCAATATATACTAATGGATTAATGTTTTAATCACCAATGGGACCTTACTACCAACGTTGATGTACAATTTGCACAGTGCACTTTAATTAGAGACACTATCAATCAGATGATGGTGTTAGAGTTTTTTGTATATGCTAATCACAATTTATTTTGTATATCAAGGTATGTTGATATGTCAATACTCAATATTTGATTCTTAGCACTGCATTGTTTTCACTTTGTTCATTCACACAATTTTTGTTAAAACTGTAGTGCTGGCTGCTATTGTTTGTGTATAGCGCAGTATTTTTATATTAATTCACTGTACACTATATTGCCAAAAGTATTGGGACACCCACCTTTATACGTGCATAAACTTTAATGGCATCCCTCGTTTGTAGAGTTCAATATTGAGTTGGCCCACCCTTTGCAGCTATAACAGCTTCAACTTTTCTGGGAAGGCTGTCCACAAGGTTTAGGAGTGTGTCTATGGCAATGATGGGGAACCTTGGCACCCCAGATGTTTTGGAACTACATTTCCCATGATGCTCAACTACACTGCAGAGTGCATGAGCATCATGGGAAATGTAGTTCCAAAACATCTGGGGTGCCAAGGTTCTCCATCACTGGTCTATGGGAATGTTTGACCATTCTTCCAGAAGCGTATTTGAGGTCAGGCACTGATGGATGAGAATGGCCTGGCTCGCAGTCTCCGCTCTAAATAATCCCAAAGGTGTTCTGTCGGTGTGAGGTCAGGACTCTGAGTAGGACAGTCAGGTTCCTCCACCCCAAACTTGCTCATCCATGTCTTTATGGACCATTCCTATTACAAGGAATCCCTTGTAAATAATAATAATAATAAACATTGTAATAGAAATAAGGGATGCCAGGTCATCTTTATGGAGAGATCTGGGGTCAAAAAGACCCCAAATCTCTTATTTACTTTTTTGAGATGGATCCATCTTAAAAAAAAAATATATATATATATATATATATATATATATATTTATCAAGGTGTTGAACCAGTCCTCCCAAGCCATAGAGGCGTTTAACCAGGATCTACTCTTTAATCGCCTGTGGGAACAGCCGGCCGCACCGTCTGATCGGCGTGGGGAGGGGGGGTGGACATCTCCTCCCACCACTTCTGAAAGCGTTCCAACCGCTCAGAGTGCTTTCATGAGAGAGCCAGCCACCGGCTGTAAAAAGAAAAGGAAGAAAAATGATACCCGATTTATGGCTGATGGTTTCAGCCATAATCCCAGGTAAACTATTTCAAAGCCGCAACGTGTATATACGTATTGCGGTCTTGAAGTGGTTAAACAATGCAAAGTGTTCTCTGAATGGTGTGCATGCCTGTTTAGTAAGGAGCAGGGCAGTCACTGGGCACAGGACGCAGAAACTAGTGAAGATCACTGGAGTAGTTGTGCCTACTAAACTGATCTCCAGCTTTCACGGGGATCCCAAAGGTATGACACATGCATACTTAAATTGGTCCAAGTTGAACTAATGTATGTAATGTATGCCAAAAAAAATCCATCTCAAAACATCAAGTTTAACCGGTTCCCGACCATTTCGCATAGATATACTGCTGCAGAATATCTCTCCTGGGCGAAACCCTGTCCGGCTACAGCTTTCCTTTTAAGAGCTGCCAGAGGGCGCGCCCCCGCCCCACGGCAGGGGGCCCAATGCACGTGGCCAGCGGGCGCGATTGCCACACGGCCACGTGTGATCGTGTGCACGAGAGTCAGCACGGTGATTTTTGTGTGTAAACACACAAATCCCTGTTCTGTCAGGGGAGAGGAGACATATTGTTTGTTCCTACTAAGTAGGAACAATGATATGTCTCCTCCCCCAGTCAGTCCTATCCCCATACAGTTAGAACACATCTAGGGAACACACATTTAACCCCTTGATCGCCCCCTAGTGTTAATCCCTTCCCTACCAGTGACATTTACACAGTAATCAGTGCATAATTATAGCATTGATCGCTGTATAAATGTCATTGATCCCAAAAATGTGTCAAGTGTCCGATCTGTCTGTCGCAATGTCGCAGTACCACTAGAAAAAAACGCAGATTACCGCCATCATTACTAGTAAAAAATGAATAATAAAAATGACATAAAAATGCCCTAAATCTTTCCCATAGTTTGTAGACGCTATAACTTTTGCACAAATCATTCAATATACACTTATTGCAATTTTTTTTTTACCAAAAATTTGTAGAATATATATCGGCTTAAACTGATGAAGAGATTTGTTTTATACATTTTTTGGGGGGGATATTTATTATAGCAAAAAGTAAATAAAAATTTTTTTTTTTTTCAAAATTGTCACTCTGTTTTTGTTTATAGTACAAAAAATAAAAACCGCAGAGGTGATCAAATACCACCAAAAGAAAGCTCTATTTGTGGGGGAAAAAAAGGACACAATGTTTGTTTGGGTGCAACATCGCATGACCGTGCAATTGTCAGTTAAAGCGACGCAGTGCCGAATTGTAAAAAAAACGTGCTCTGGTCAGGAAGGGGGGTAAAATCTTCCGGGGCTGAAGTGGTTAATGTACCCCCTAAAACCCACTTTAAATTTGCAGGACGGTTTTTGACTGTTTGCGGCAGAATGATTCGCTATTTTTGGATAACTTTTTTTTTTTTTTTTTTATTCTGTATCTATCTGAGAAAGCGCAGCGTCTGTCTTTTTTCATCCTCAGATTAATATTCCGTTTCCTCCTATGGAAATTCTCCTCGTGCCCTCTTGAAACTTCCCCCGAACGATATGTCAAATCAGCATTATGGGCCAGCTGTAGAGTGTAATCACTGGTAATGTGTTTGCGTTATGCGGAAGCCAGGCGCGCAAGTTCAGCGGCGGGTGAGCGTGTGAGTTCACGGAGAGGTGAAGACACAGGGAATGACTCAGCGCAGGATTCTCTATGTGCGCCACGAGCTATGTACACACACCCTCCTCTTACAGTTCTGTACAGGTGCACGCCGGCTCAGGAATCCGCACAGGAATTCACAAGTAGTGGCTGCTTCTCTCTGCCTGGTGTAGAGAGAGAGATCCAGACCACTCTGATCATACAATCCTAACTCCAAATAAAAATTGGGGGCGCTGTGTAAAATCCACATGAAAAAGAAGAATGCAATGATTTGCAAATCTCATAAACCCATATTTTATTCACAATAGAAAACATAACATATATGTTTAACCACCTCAATACCGGGCACTTACACCCCCTTCCTGCCCAGGCCAATTTTCAGCTCTGTCGCTGTTTAAATGACAATAGCGCGGTCATGCTACACTGTACCCAAACAGAGTTTTTATCATTTTGTTCCCACAAATAGAGCTTTTTTTTCGTGGTATTTGATCACCTCTGCGTTTTTTATTTTTTGCTAAACAAATAAAAGACCTAAAATTTTGAAAGAAAAGTTTTTCTTTTGTTTCTGTTATAAAATTTAGCAAATAAGTACGTTTTCTGCTTCACTGATGGGCACTGATAAGGCGGCACTGATGAGGTGGCACTGATGGGCACTCATGGGTGGCACTGATGGATACTTATGGGTGGCACTGATATGCGGCACTGATATGGGGCACTGATAGATGGCATTATTAGGCATCACTGATGGCACTGGCAGGCTTTTGGGGATGGGCACTGATTAGCAGCTGCCAGTCTCATTGGCATTTCCCTGGTGGTCTAGGGTGGCATACCTGGTGGTCCAGTGTGGTGGTCATCCTTGGTGGTCCTGGCGGCATCCCTGGTGGTCCAGCGTGGGCATCCAAGGGAGGGCTGCGCTTATAAACAATCAGCATATACCCCCCCTGTCAGGAGAGCAGCCGATTGGCTCTCCTCTACTCGCGTCTGTCAGACGCGAGTGAGGAAAAGCTGATCAACGGCTCTTCCTATTTACATCGTGATCAGCTGTGATTGGACACGGCTGATCATGTGGTAAAGAGCTCCCGTCAGAGGCTCTTTACCGAGATCGGTGTAACGGTGTGTCAGACTGACACACCGCACCACCGATCGCCGCGATGCGCGCCCCCACGGGCGTGGGGGAGCGGTCATTCTGGGAGGCAGTCGTTTGACAGCCGGCGGGCGGGAAGTGGTTAACCAGTTAAGGACCACGGGCAAAGTTTGCTGACTGTCTGAGTAATCATTGGCACCACATCCCTTGTTTAGATATAAAGGCACAGATCAGAGAAAATTGGATTTTTAAGGTGCTTATAACACAGCCAAAGAAGAAATTTTAATAAAGTTTTTGATATTTTTATATGATGGACATCTTAAAATTCAACATGTTACTGTCGAAAACAGATCATACAGTATATGGAAGAGAGAGGAACCCCTGGGGGTGGGATTTTTTTAGGCACTAACAGCACACAGTATAGAAAAAGTCATAATTTTATTTGATAACTATATCGAAGAATACATATAATATTAGACAATGTATGGACATGGAGACTTCAAAATTGTGCAAATTTATGATAGAGATCCTATAACCAACGCGTTTCGGAGATGAATGTAGTCTCCTTCATCAGAGGTTTAACAGGAAATATGTAATATTTTGCTGAATTGCACTTACATAAAATCATCCAAATCCATTATTAAAAGAAAGGCCCTGTCACACGGAGTCACTCTGCCATCGCATCCACATTATCCTGCTTAGAATGAAACTCAAAAAGAGGTATCTGGAACCCAAATTCGGTGTCAAAAGAAAGCGTATATGTGGACCATGCCCCAAAATCGAATAAACGAAGAGGGGACTTTTTGGTCCTGTGTTTGAGCGGATCACTGACGCTGAAGCCTATAAAACATAAATCCTGCAGTAAAGCGTATCAAAAGTTGCTGGCAACTAGGCTGAGAGGGACACGAATATCTGGAGAGGCTGGGAGAAGATCCATGCGCAAACACCTCAAAAGGTGTCAGCGTGTTGGGTCCCCTTAGAGCACCTCCAGATGTGTCTACCTGTTGGATAGGTGAGTTTGTATGTCAGCACCCCCATGTCTGAGGGCCAGAGGGGACGAATTCCCCCATTGCTTAGAGCAGCACTCCAAGCTGCTTCATTGACCATACACAGAATTTTTTCATTTAGTCTGCAGTGACTTCTCAATCCATGATAAGCTGCACAGATGGAGGAATCTCCGGCTGAGGCTATTGTATTCTGCCAGCCAGCACCAGTGGCTGTTAGAATACCTAAACCACATCCTCCTTCGCCTCCATCCCACATCCTCCTTCGCCTCCATCTCACATCTTCCTTCTCCTCCTGCAGTCCCATCTCCTCCATCCCATGTACTGCTACTTCAGTCCCATCTCCTCCATTCCACATCCTCCTCCTCCAGTCCCATCTCCTCTCCCACATCTCCCTCCTCCTGCAGTCTCATCTCCTGCATCCCATGTACTTTTACTCAAGTTCCTCCTCCTCCTCCATCCTACAATCTCCTCCTCCTGCAGTCCCATCTACCCCATCCCATGTACTCTTATTTCAGTTCCATCTTCTCCATCCCATGTCCTCCTCCAGTCCCATCTCCTCCATTGCATTCCTCCTCCAGTCCCATCTCATCCACCGCATGTCCTCCTCCTCCAGTCCCATCTCCTTCTACCACAGGAGGGGGGGAAGTGGGAAAGGAGGGGAACAGTGGGACAGGTGGGGGCCAGTGTCTTAGGAGGGGGGCAGCAGGACAGGAGGTGGGGGGCAGCAGGACAGGTGGGCGAAGTGTCATGATGGGGGGGCAGCAGGACAGGTGGGGGCAGCAGGACAGGTGGGAGGCAGTGTCGCACACACCTTGGGAAGCACCAGTCTTCCCAGCTCCCACCTGTCTAGCAGTACCAGGAGGGGTAGCTGAACCTGGGTCCCATCTCCACCAGGCCCTCCAGCGGCAGCTGCAAGACAGAGCAGGGAGGGGCCCTCCTCTCTGACCTCCTTCTCCATCGGGCCCCCCCACTGGCTCCCCTCGCACAGACTGGCGCACACTGTGGTATCTGACTGGAGCAGAGCCTGCCTGATGGTGGGCCCCAACCTGCACACACGTGGGATCCTCCCACCTCTCCACCCTCCTCTGCATCCTGGCAGCCAGTCTGCTTTGACGGCAGCTCCCATGTGTTAAAGGTGACCCGTGGTTCGTGCCTCTCGGATGCCCAGGCCCCTTACTTGTGTACCGGCTGTACCCCCCCTGATGGCGGCCCTGGTAATGGGGGAAGGGCCGAGGACTGTAACGGTGGGGGGCAGGGGCTGAGGACTGTAACGGTGGGGGGCAGGGGCTGAGGACTGTAACGGTGGGGGGCAGGGGCCGAGGACTGTAACGGTAGGGGGCAGGGGCCGAGGACTGTAACGGTGGGGGGCGGGAGCTGAGGACTGTAACGGTGGGGGGCCGAGGACTGTAACGATGGGGGGCGGGGGCCGAGGACTGTAACGGTGGGGGGCGGGGGCCGAGGACTGTAACGGGGGGGCGGGGGCCGAGGACTGTAACGGGGGCGGGGGCTGAGGGCTGGTGGCTGTAACGGGGATCGGGGGCCGAGGGCTGTAACGGGGGTCGGGGCCCGAGGGCTGTAACGGGGGTCGGGGCCCGAGGGCTGTAACGGGGGTCGGGGCCAAGGGCTGTAACAGGGGGCCGAGGGCTGTAACGGGGGGGGGGGGGGGAGAGGGGCTGAGGACTGTAATGGAGGAAGGGCTTAGGAGAGTAATCCTACAGATCAGATCTGTGCATGCCAGTTTGCACGCCCATGTTGTGTGTAGGACAGCCTATTCATTTTAATGAGCTGCCATACCTGCAAGAAACACATAGA
This sequence comes from Aquarana catesbeiana, assembly GCF_042186555.1. Lineage (NCBI taxonomy): Eukaryota > Metazoa > Chordata > Amphibia > Anura > Ranidae > Aquarana > Aquarana catesbeiana. The sequence continues at coordinate 932,968,135 of NC_133324.1, read as the reverse complement.
AAGCAGTTGCTACCTTTTTTTTTTTTAAATCGTGCCACACCAATTCGCATGGTGCTACAGCACCATGTGGTTTGGCGCATGCAAAAATGTATTGTAGGTGCCAATGTGTGGGGGTGCCATCAGAAATTAATGGCACCCCCACGCAGCGTGTTTCTCTGTGGATCGGGAACGCATGTGATTTTTGTGCATGTTTCCTCGCCACAGGAGTAATATATCTATAACTCCTTAGAGCTATGGAATGTAACTGTAAAATCGCCACATAATAAACAATATAAAGAATAAACAGACGGGAAGAAGGAAGTATTTTTCCATCAGCAGTGAGTTCACGTCTCTGTACAGTAAGTAAAGAGTTCTCTCGCAGACCAGACATGATCAAAAAAATGTGTCATTTTTAGATCCAGCGCAGTCTTTACAGGCACTGCGGCCAGTCATTGCAGTCACTAAGCCGCCCCTTGGCAGATCGAGTGTCGCCACGCACAATTAAATCATCCCAATAATGATCTGCTTAAGATGAAGCGCCCTGTCCCCCTCCCTTCCTCGCACTTTGACATTTCTCTGTGTGATTGACACGAACTGACATCCGCCCAGCCAGAACTGCTATGTTAATCCCGCACTCAAATAGGATTTTGGTAAATACATTTTTCTCTGAGTGTGTGTCCTGTCACGTTTTGATGCATGGCCCTGAATCGCACAGATGGCAGGCTTAAAAGAATTGATGGTATTTGCATATTTCGTTTTGGAATCTTCCCCAGAAGGTACAGACTGAAATGTTGAAAAAATCTCCTCGGATGCCTGCACAGTTGAATTTTATTATGTTTTTTTGGTTCAAAGGTGAAAAGTTTAAGTGGAATATTCAGAAGAGGCTTCCAGCAAGGCGTTATTGCCATATGATGTCAGCTGGAGGTTACATTGTGTAACAAAATGGCTAAAAAGCACGATTTGACCCTGACATTCCAGACTATTTCATACGGGGTCTACCTCCTATGTCTTATTGTTCATTTTTATAAATGGTTTGTAAACTAACATGAATTTTCTGCTAACTTCCTTAACATGAGTAAGAAACTACAACCTCTATTGATGTCAATTAAATACAGACCAAGTATGGTGTACCATCATCCAATTAGAGAGAGAAAAGGGGACTGGGAGATCGGTCACCCCAAAAAAAAAAAGGGAACGTTTTTGAAGGACTATCTCGGTACCAACTTATACAGTGTATACTCAAGGTTTAGTAAGAAGTATGTTAATGCAAAGAATTATAAAAACAGGATATCCAAATACATCATATAAGGTGTTGGGAATACAGACTCCTATGGTCCTTCACAGCAATGCTCCTGAATGGTTGCCCACCGGAGGGATGATGACCAAAGATGGGTCAGGAAGTTTCTTCCAAATGATGTATTTTATAGGAAGAAGAAGGAATAGGCCACATAGCGTGATTCCATTTCAATATAAAGACATGGTAACAATCCATGTAAATCACCAACATTCATGTCCCCTGCTAGGGAGGATAAAGATATGGTGGATTCCCACGGATATCATTGTTCTCGACATGTTTCGCGGAATTCTACCGCTTCATCAGGAGAATATCTGTAATCAATCATTGGGATAGTAAACACAAAATATCACAATATATGAGGAGAGTTGTTGAGCAAGCGATAAGGTAGTAGTGGGGAAAAAAAAAAGAGCGATGTCACTTACCCAGGACCTAAGCCTAGCCAGAGTCAGAGCACCTTAACATGGGGCTCTATAGCTGGTTGTACACATAAGTTTTTTTTTTTAAATAGTAAAGCAAAGACTTATATGAAATGGTGAGCCGCATACCGAAGACCTTCAACTTCAGCCAAGGTTTACGGCAATGACTGCACACCGCTCACTCCCAACCACGCGTGTCTTTGGGTGGGAGTGGGTGGGGTGCTGTCATTGCAGTCAACCTTGGCTGAAGGTGAACATCTTTGGTGTGCGACCCGTTATTTGGATGGTGAATTGCAGTAGAGAGAGTGTGTGAACTCCAGGACCTTAGCACCGAGCCGATTGCATTGAAATCGAGGAGGATACAGGCTGGCCTGTGAGCGGTGAAAGGGGTTGGGTTCTTCTAACCTAAAATGGTGGTTTTAATTGAGGGCAAACAGACGGAATTGACAGTGCACCCAAAAGAACGTACTGGGAAAATCCAATTACTTTTAGACCCCATTCACACTTGTGCGACTTGTGGCTTTGGACATCAGTCGCATGACAAGTCATACCCCATGTTTTCCAGTGATTACCATTCATATATGTTTGTTTGTTATTTTTAAACAAAAAAACAAGCCTTTAGTATCACTTTAAAGTCGTTCACTTTCACTCATGTAACTTTTGAGGGCCATAGACTTCAATGTTAACTCTCAAAAGTTGCATGAAAGTCCTACCTGAATATTTTACATGCAGAAGTGGGTCCAATTTTTCAGAGGGACAAAAAAATCGCATCCAGGTCACACCCATCCAAAGTTGCATCAAAGTTGCATCCAAAGTCATAGGACCTTGGAGTCACATACGTGTTAATGAAGCCTTGATAAAACTGCTGTCACTTTATCCAATTATCTAATTTATATTTGATCTTTCCATATACTGTATTACAGCTGTCACATATCGCCTGTAAAATTAACCGTATTCTGCTGGTTCACCAATACTGGTGATTACTTGCAATTCCTGGTGGCTTGGAAATGGTTGAGATTGAATGAAATATGCCATGTGTGTGGCCAGCTTCATAGCTTTTGCACATTGCATTATTTACCATTGCCAACCACCAACACACTGCACCGCATGGGTCTCATGCCCAGTGCTACATATGTGGTGACTCTCTTGCTACAATATATTATATATTGTGGAATTGACCCGTGTTTCTGACATTCACTACTCTCCATGATAAAAACTCACCTCAGGTTTACCAATCCTCTACCATCCAAAGTCCGTCTCTTAAGTATTCTTAATGATCTTGTGCCCCTAACAAATTAATGCGTTCCATGGAATTGACAAAGCTTCCTGCACCATTATAATGTCAGAAGTGGTGTACACCACATAACGAAGGAGATAGACCTGTTATGGGTCTCTCCGTGCCACATGCGTCAGTTTCCATTCTCGGAGTGAAATGGCGCACCTGACAGAGGAAATTTGCCAGTTTTCCCGTTATAGTAAACTGACACAGATTCTCACCAGGTGCAATCTTGTTGTACCGCTTTCTACCCGTGCAGTGATTACACTACAAAAGCAGAGCCTGCAGTGTTAACAACCCTCCTCCTCCCTATCGCTGTGAGCTGAGCAGTGGTGTGATCAACGCGGTTCTCCCCAAGTGTAATGTACCGTATTTCTTGGCGTATAACACGCACTTTTTTTCCACTGAAAATAGAGGGTAAACAGTTCCTGCGTGTTATACGCCGATATAATGTTTTACCAACAGGGGGCAGCGATCAGGCTGTCCGGGAGCCACCCATTGGGGTGGGGGGGGGGTGTCAGGCCGGCCCCTCCGCCTCTCCTGGCCCTGGGACAGCGCTGCCTGCATAGTCTAAAGTTGGGAAAAAAATCACTTGCCAGCCCCTTCTCATACACCGCTCCTCCTGTGTCAGTGTCGTAAAACGAAGCTTCTAAATATCTCAATAGCTCGATTTTTTCCAGCTGCTCTCCTCCTCCCGAGTGTAGCTTTAGATTGGAGGAGAAGAACGGTCACGTGACCATCTATGTAACGTCAGAGGAGAGCAGTCATGTGACCAGATCAGTGAAAAAAAAACAGAGCTAATAAGGTACATGGAAGCTTTGTTTTACAATTTGAGTGACACAGGAGGAGCAGTGTAAAGGGTGCCGGAAGTGATTTTTTTTCTTAACTGTAGAGTATGCTGGCAGTGCTGGCCCAGGAGACTGGGGGTCTCCTGGGAGTGAAAAGGGCTGTGTACTGGAGGGAGGGCTGTGTACTGGAGGGAGGGCTGTGTACTGGAGGGAGGGGCTGTGTACTGGAGGGAGGGGCTGTGTACTGGGGAGGGGCTGTGTACTGGATGGAGGGGCTGTGTACTGGAGGGAGGGGCTGTGTACTGGAGGGAGGGGCTGTGTACTGGAGGGAGGGGCTGTGTACTGGAGGGAGGGGCTGTGTACTGGAGGGAGGGGGCTGTATACTGGATGGGGGGCTGTGTACTGTGCAGGGGAGGGGGACTGTGTACTGTAAAAAGATTTTTTTCCTTAAACCTCCCTCTTAAAATTGGGGTGCGTGTTATACGCCGATAAATACAGGTTGACAGAAACCTTCCCTAATAAATCTCATAACATCTGGACTTTGTGGATAGAGTCCCCTGCAGCACAAGCTTCAGATATACCCATCTTAAATATGGTTTACTTAGTCCTGTGAGGCTTCCTTTAAACAACTTAGTTGGCAAGTGTGCTTGTTGGTTGATTGTGTGTGTGTGTCAAATTTTCCTACACTTATTGTTCCCCTGATATCGGGTTCAGCGTGACCCTGACCAATTCTGATTTTCTTTGTAAATATATGTCTTGGCTCAGCTGAGCCCATTTGTTCTCTACATGTAACCTCTACGTAAACCGAAAAATAAACACCAACACAAATGTCTGAACGTTATGTCCTCTCTCTCTCTCCGCAGTTGCTGGATCTTTTTATCAAATGGGACTGGTCTGCTTACTTGGCTGACTACGGACAACCGAACTGTAAATACCTGCGTGTCAACCCAACCATGGCCCTTACTCTGCTGGAGAAGTAGGTTTCCTGTTTAACAATGGGCTCACTTATCAAAGCGTGTAAAATAAGAACCTATTTGACTAAAGCAGAATCACAATTTTTGCCACATTGGGGTTGATTTACTAAAACTGGAAAGTGCAAAATCTGGTGTATCTGTGCAAGGTAGCCAATAAGCGTCTTCAATTAAAACAGAAGTATGGGTATTTCTTTTTTTTTCTTTTTTTTTTTTTTTTTTTGTAGCATCAGTCTGATGCTGCATGTGTCCCCCCCGCCATTTCTAACACTGAGAACTAAACGATCAAACACTGCCGATCACTTGGTTCTCAGGGATCCCTGAGCAGAAAACTGGTGACTGTCACCGGCTCTCTGCTCTGCCCCCCACACTCACTGGAACAATGGGCTGTGGAGGGGGTGGGAGCGGCCGGCTCAGGCTCTCAGTGGGTCGCTGAGAGGCTGAGCCAGGTGACGGTCCCAGGCATGTGGGCGGATCACAACCTAATTGTGGACTGGCTCTGTGGTGTCATCCGACAGCGAGCTTCAGCTCGCTGTCTGCTGAAAAGGGGTCACAGGGGTGCAGAACGAACGGCACTCCTGTGAGCCACAGGAGAAGTACAGCCAAACGAGCTTTGTAACTCCCACCTCATCATTAAAAAAATAAATAAATAACCCTCCTCGACCATTTTTTACTTACCAGAGTTTATCTTGTGATGCCTCTTCCAGTAAGTGATCCGCTGCTACTGTCCAGGCCCACTGCACAGTCCTGTTGTAGCCCCTTGCACCATGATGGAGCTGCTCATAGTCTAAAGGCCCCTGTGAGGACCGCACTGATGGACTCTTCCGAGTAGAATCCATGTCACCATTGAATGGCGAGGCCGGCAGCAAGAGGGACCCCACCATAATACAGATCATAAGATGGAAGATCTTATAAACTTCCTGGGTATTCCCAAAATACATACTTTTTTTTATACCTTTCTCTTAAAAATCTGGCACTACATTCCTCAGCACATCTGAAATTTGGAGTTCTCTTCCCCTCAAAGCCCACCCGTTTTGTCAGAAATGCCATATGCATGTCAGAGGTCATGAAAGAGATATAGGTGAAAGAGGAGTAAGTAAAAGGGACACTTTTAGCACCCTGACCTGTACTTCTAAAAATACTAATAGTTGGTCATTCTGAATCACAGCTTCAGTACATTTTGTGAACAAGCTCAGTCTGGCTTTCTTATGCACCTGCTTGTTCTGGGTTTGCTTTTTTCAGATAAAGATCCCCACCAGTGATAGCCCACGTATTTCTGTTATAACTGATTTCCTTGAATCGCTACATACTTAATTTATTTAGATAGTTTTTTCTAGTGCAATTAAAATTGTGTACAGGGAGCACATAAAAAAGAGAACAAGAAGTTAAAAAAGACTTGTGGTGCAAATTGTAAACAACTTGCATATAAAAAGAATCAGTTGCTCTATTAGGGCCACTACTGGGCTGGTGGCTGTTCATTAATAAACCGCTAAATGAATTACTCTATGAAGCTACAATTTGCAATATGTGCAATTGACTTTATATTTTAAAAGGTAAGGTTTTGTAACTGCACCGTTTATCCCTTCTCTGCCACGTAGTATCAAATGGCCATAAATCAGACTTGGCAGACTAAAGAGCAGGGTGGATCTCTGCCTTCAGAGATGTCACAGGGACACCTGTATTCATCGTGTCCTGATACTGACCCACACGAAGGAGGATAGGCGGTGTCTAAGGGAATGTCTATAATTATTTTTTAGTGTCGCAGGTGCCATTTGTTAGAGACAGTCAGGAATGTCACTCTCATAATTCACTCCACTCTGACATTTACACACCACATTTCATTTTTACGACTTATCCCGCAGGCAGCTGCCTAAGATTGCACATTATATATTTAAGCAGGTTTATCCCCCTTTTCCCTCCATAACTTTATCCTTCATTCATCTCCCCGTCCATAACTTATTCCTCTTTTGGGTCCATTTCCTCCTGCATACTTTACCCTCTTTCACTTCCCACTTCTCCTCCTTAACTTCATCCCAATGGCCAGTGTCAGAACTGATCACATGTGCAACATCATGGCAGTTGTAGATTAAACAGAGGCCAAGATGGAAGCAGCTTCCGTGGCTGAAAACGGAAGGGGGGTTTACTTCCACTTTAACCTCATCCCTCACTCACTTCCCATTCCTCCTCCTTTACCTTATGCCTCACCTCCTGTTCCTTCTCCTGAACGTCATCCCTCTCTCACCTCCCATTCCTTCTCCTTAACTTCATCCCTCTCTCGCCTCCCGTTTCTTCTCCTCCTTGGCTTCATCCCTCTCTTTATTTTATATTTCACATTACAATTAGTCTGATTGTTGTGTTGGCTACTTACACCTGAGGTTGGCGCAGTATTACCATTTTATTTTCACTTCATCCCTCTCTTGCTTCCCATTCCTCCTCCTTAAACCCATGCCCCTCTCACCTCCCGTTCCCTCACTCACTTCCCATTCCTCCTCCTTTACCTTATCCTTCACCTCCTGTTCCTTCTTCTGAACGTCATCCCTCTCTCGCCTCCCGTTCCTCCTCCATAACCACATCCCCCTCTCGTCTTCTGTTCCTCCTCCGTCACCTCATCCCCCTCTCGTCTCCTGTGCCTCCTCCATAACTTCATCCCCCTTTCACCTTCCGTTCCTCCTCCTTAACTTCATTCCTCTCTTGCCTCCAATTCCTCCTCCTTAACCCTATGGTCCTCTCACCTCCTGTTCCTCCTCCTTAGCTTCATCCCTCACTCACCTCCCGTTCCTCCTCCTTTACCTCATCCCTCACCTCCTGTTCCTGCTCCTGAATGTCATCCCTCTCTCACCTCCCATTCCTTCTCCTTAACTTCATCCCTCTCTCACCTCCCATTTCTTCTCCACCTTGGCTTCATCCCTCTCTTTATTTTATATTTCACATTACAATTAGTCTGATTGTTGTGTTGGCTGCTTACACCTGAGGTTGGCGCAGTATTACCACTTTATTTTCACTTCATCCCTCTCTTGCTTTCCATTCCTCCTCCTTAGTTTCATCTCGCTCTTATCTCCCATTCCTCCTCCTTAAACCCATGCCCCTCTCACCTCCCGTTCCCTCACTCACTTCCCATTCCTCCTCCTTTACCTTATCCCTCACCTCCTGTTCCTTCTCCTGAACGTCATTCCTCTCTCACCTCCCGTTCCTCCTCCGTAACCACATCCCCCTCTCGTTTCCTGTTCCTCCTCTGTAACCTCATCCCCCTCTCGTCTCCTGTGCCTCCTCCATAACTTCATCCCTCTTTCACCTTCCGTTCCCCCTCCTTAACTTCATTCCTCTCTTGCCTCCAATTCTTCCTCCTTAACCCTATGCTCCTCTCACCTCCTCATTAGCTTCATCCTCCTCTCACCTCCCGTTCTTTCTCCTTAACCTCATCCCTCTCTCACCTCCCGTTCCTTAACCACATCCCTCTCTCACCTCCCGTTCCTTCTCCTTAACCCCATCCCTCTCTCACCTCTTTTTCCTTCTTCTTAACTTCATGCCTCTCTCGCCTCCCGTTCCTTCTCCTTAACTTCATCCCTCTCTTGCCTCCCATTCCTCCTCCGTGACCTCGTCCTCCTCTCACCTCCCGTTCCTCCTCCTTAACTTCATCCCTCTCTCATCTCCTGTTCCTCCTCCATAACTTTATCCTTCTCCTACCTCCTGTTCCTCCTCCATAACTTCATCCCTCTCTCACCTCCTGTTCCTCCTCCTTAACTTCATTCCCCTTTCACCTCCCATTCCTCCTTCTTAACCTCATCCCTCTAACCTCCCATTCTTTCTCCTTAACTTCATCCCTCTCTCACCTCCCTCTCGTTCCTCCTCCTTAAACTTATCCATTTCTCACCTCCCATTCCTCAACCCTCTCACCTCCCATTCCTCCTAAACTTCATCTCTCTCACCTGCTCTTTCTCCACCTTAACTTCCCCTCTCTCTCAAGTCAAGTTTCTCCTCTCTAACTTCATCTTTCTCTTACCTACCTTCCCTCTTGCACAACTTCAAACTGCTGCATAACTTTATCCTTCTCTCAGCTCCCCTTCTTCATCCTTAGTTTTATTCCTCTTTCACCTCCCTTTCTTCTCCATAACATAATTCCTCTCTCACTTTGCCTTCCTTTTCCAAAATTTCACCTTTCATAACTCCATTGCTTTCTCACTCCTCTTTTCTCTATAAAACTTCATTACTATCTTACGCACCCTTCCATCTCTATAACTTCATCCACTTTTTCTTAAACTTTCTCCACCATAACGTCAACCTGCTCCCACTTTCATAACCTCCCTTTAATACCTCCACTTCCTCCTCCTCCATCTCTAGTCCCACTAAAAGTGGAGTAAAGTTATTATTTAGAACTTTTAGAGCAATGCAGTAAAATAATGCAATAATATACACCAACCTTTCATAAGCCATCTCCTATGGGTTCATTTTTGGTAGAAATAGTTTCCGGTTGCATTACATTTTATCTCTTTTGTTATTTCATCGCTTATGTTCTGTCTTGTCATTGGCAGCGCCTGTTTATAATCTGTGGTCTGGTCAGACCTTGACCAGCTTTTGTCCATTTCATTTTCTCCCATCTATTTTGCTTTTTTTTTTTTGTTGTTCCTTCCATTCTGTTCACCTGGTAAAGAATACATCGTGTGTAAGTATGGTTGCATTCTTGCTGTTACTTTTTGTTGTGAACAAAAGCTTCAAACAGATTGTTTGTGCATGTCGTCTGGATGTTGCTTATTCTGCCTGGTTTTGAGCTATCTTGTAACTTTCTGTGTTGTGTTTACTAGTCCAGAGAGTGATTTTACTGCATATTAATATCATTTTTAAATGCCTGTCGGTGCAGTAAATTTGTTTGCTTCCTTTATCTGTGAGTTCTCTTCTTGCCTGTTTTAGTCTTTCTTGTGTTTTTGAAGCTCATCGGAAAAATAGAAGAAAGAGAGACAGAGACCAGAGGAAAGTTAGATGGAAAAATTAAGCTAGGGAAAAGGAGCTAGCCCACCTACCAAGTAAGGAGCTAGAGAATGGGTACAGAAATTTGGGGAAGAAAGGGAGGCCAGAAGGTTAGAGGCTGAAAGATGGGGAGAAGGTAAGGGCTCGGGAACACCAGGACCGTCCATCACAGGTGGCCAAAGCTGGCTGGGTAGAGGGAAGAAAAGGCATATGACAGCCATGGCTCCCAAATTTTAAGGAACTTGGCGTGAGAGTGGGTGCAGATGCTCGGCATTTGTGCATTAAGCATCAAAGCAGTCATGCGATCTTTTACCCCCTGGAAGGGGACAGATGGGTTTTTTTTTCCAGGCTTGCCGTTCAGCCATTCATTTTAATCAGATGATTGTGTTTGGCTGCTTTAGATATAGGCAGGCTGCCTTTTCCAATGGATTTTTATTAAGAAGCCAATAAAGTATTCACATTTTTGGATGGTACCAAGTATAGGGCAGCTTCTTGTTTGACAGCAACTTGTAAGGTGTGATGTTCCTCCAGCCTGAGCACCGGTAGTCCTGACATTTCAGATGGTCGAAAGGGTAAAGATACTGTACCTACAGGCATTGGATAGGAAGGCAGCCATGCACGTGTATGGTCCAGCAGTCCTAAACTTTTGTTAGTGCAAATGCATGCAATGTTTTCTATTTTCATATTTCCCAGCTGTGCCAGGTCATACCTATGGAAGGAGGGGGGAGGTAGCACTCAATAGACATCCCAGCAGCAACCTTTTGTGGGGGTTGCAGTAGCAATTTCCTCATCTAAATCCAAAAACGTAATGTATCAGAGCTTACCAGCACTTAGATGGCTGGAGTGAGCCATGGTTGCCACCCAAACTGGACATCAAACATGTCTGTCTTTGTTTCCCTCCATTATTTTGCTCAATTTGTGCCTAGCTTGAAAAATTAAAACGAATACAGCTGCCACATCCAAGGACTGGTAAGCCGCAATATATTACATTTTTGTTCTTGCGTTTTAGTTATTCCTTGGTTTTAACAGTAGAAGGTTTTTTTTTACTTTAATGCATTCTCTACATTAAGGTAAAAAAAAATAACCACCTGCATGCAAGCAGCTTGCTATGGTGGTGCTGAGCAAGGAGGAGGAGCCATGAGCGCCGGCAGGGGACCGTAGAAGAGGATCTGGGCTGCTCTGTGCTAAACCATTACATGGAGCAGGTAAGTATAACATGCTTGTTATTAAAAAAAAGAAACGTTTAGGTTTATAATCGCTTTAGGAGCAGATGGTTGGGTGCAGTTTGAGCCCATGTCTGAAATCAACCATATAGAGGATGGTCTTTTGCTAGTTGCTGCCATACAACACCCAGCAACAAAAAACATTTTGGATGAACTGGCTGTTTAAGGACGCTTGTATATTTTAGCCAAGGCATAAAGCCCAATTTCAGCTTAAAAATTAGCCCCTCCAGTATATACGTACCTTATGTATTTAAAGTCTCCTATCCAGTCACGTGACACATGGGGTCCTCTTCTTCCTGTTCTGTCCAAGCTCATAATATTCCCCCCCCCCCCCCAGGTGCCTCTTCCCCTGACTTCCCTGTCAAGAGCAATGGCACAACCATCCACCCGTCCCCCACATGTCAGGGTGCTAGGTGTTATCCTGGAATCTGAACTCTCTTTTCAGCCCCACATCCAATCACTTTCCAAGGCTTGCTGCCCCAACCTCCACAACATCTCCAAAATAGATCCCTTCCTAACCAATGAAACCGCAAAGCTCCTGATTCACTCCCTGGGTATCTCTCGCCTCGACCCGCTGCAACTCCCTCCTCATTGGCTTCCCTTTAACCACTTAATAAACGGAAGGTTTTACAACCCCTTTTAATGACCAGGCCATTTTTTGCGATACGTCACTGCGTTACTTTAACCGACAACTGTGCAGTCGTGTAACGTTGTACCCAAATAAAACTGATGTCCTTTTTTTTCCACAAATAGAGCTTTCTTTTGGTGGTATTTGATAATCTCTGCTGTTTTTATTTTTTTACGCTATAGACAATTTTTACTTTCTGCTATAAAACATACCCAATAAAAAAAAAAAAAATCTAATTTCTTCATCAATTTAGGCCAGTATGTATTCTGCTACATGTTTTTGGTAAAAAAAAATCCCACTAAGTGTATATTGATTGGTTTGTGCAAAAGTTATAATATCTACAAATTATGGGATATTTTTTTGGAATTTTGTATTTATTAATTTTTTTTACTAGTAATGGCGGCAATCAGCGATTTTTAGCGGGACTATGACATTGCGGAGGACAAATCGGACACTGACACTTTTTTGGGAACCAGTGACATTATTAACGTGATCATTGCTAAAAATATGCACTGCCACTGTACTAATGACACTGGCAGGGAAGGGGTTAACACCAGGGGCAATCAAGGGGTTAAGTGTGTTCCCCGAGAGTGCTTGCTAACTGTGTGGGGGATGGACTGACTGTGAAAACACAGAGATCCGTGTTCCTGCTTAGCATTAAGACAAGATCTCTGTGTCCTCCCCTGTCAGAACGGCAATCTTCCTTGTTTACATAAGCAGATCCCCGTTCTGCCTTTGTGGGGAACAGTCGTGGGTGGCCAGCGGACAATCGCGTCTGCCGGACCCGCTGATTGGCTCTCCCTCTGGCCAATCGTCGTGCGCGCACCCACACGGGCTAGTGCAGGAAACGACGTACAGGTACGTCGGTTGACGCAGCCGCGCCACCTTGCGGCAGGCGGTCGGCAAGTAGCTAAGTATCCCCCTTCAGTTCATTGTGAAAGCTGCTGCTAGACTCATCCACCTTACAAACCGCTCAGTGTATGCCACCCCTCTCTGACAATCCCTACACTGGCTTCCACTCACCCAACAAATTAAATTCAAAACACTTAACAACAACTTACAAAGCCATCCACAACTCTGCCCCCCAGCTACATCACTAACCTGATCTCAAAATACCAACCAAATCATCCTCTTCGTTCCTCCCAAGACCTCCTGCTCTCTAGCCACCCTCATTACCTCCTCCCATGCTCACCTCCAGGACTTCTCCCATCCTTTGAAATTCCCTTCCCCAATCTGTCCGACTATCTCCAACTCTATCCACTTTTAGGCGATCCCTAAAAAGATTGTAAGCTCTAATGGGCAGGGCCCCCCTGATCCCTCCTGTATTGAATTGAATTGTATTATAACTGTACTGTCTGCCCTCATGTTGTAAAGTGTTGCTCAAATTGTCTTCTGCAGCATATCCCCAGCCAACAATGTATCCTGTCCTTACTCTCTGACCCTCAATTCCTCTATTAGGTCGGCAGTTCCTGACAGTCCCCTGAAGCATTACATATATTGACCATTATGTGCGGCCCTGATGTCATTAGCCTCATTTGAGGCCCCCCCCCCTGTATCTCATAAGTTAACAAACCACTGGTCTAACTCCTCCTGTTCCTGTTTTCTCAGGATGAAAGACCCCAGCAGGAAGAACAACGTCTTCGCTCAGTTCCGGAGGAATGAAAAAGACAAGCAGAAGCTCATTGAAACGGTGGCCAAGCAGCTCCGAGGGCTGATCAACAGCCACCATTCCTGAAGAGAGCAGACGGTGCCGAGCACTATACACTGAACAAAACCCGGGAGTGTCCCCAACACCCCCCCCCCCCCTCCCCCAGACATCTCCTTTTAAAACATATCTCCGTTTAGGGGCAACATTTTCTATATCGCGCGCGGCACGTGACACCTCCTCCCGGGTTTTCCATACCCAATGCCATTTTATTTCTTCCAAGATTTGTACGCTGTGCCAAGATGAACAAGGGAATATAGGATTTTGGTAATGCTTCTGCCAGGTGCGGGTGGCGGTTTTCTTATTGCACTGATGTAGTCGTTATTTGTTTTTTTTTCTTTTTGTTCTTTTCTTGACCTGTTTAACGTTAGGATTACAGATTTACAAGTTTTTAGAACACTCAGTTGACATGCTTAGAAAACAGATGTATCCTTGTAAAGCAAATCCACTCCAGTGTGTACAGTGGTTTTTTTTTTTTTGTTTGTTTTAAAATAGACGCACTGACTCTACTGACCGATTGGGAAGCTTTTTTTTCCCGTTATTGTCCCCAAGTGACAGCGGGAAGGGTAGAAATTGGACTGAAGTGTTACACAGTTATGCATAGTATTGAATATGTTCTTTCTCAAAGAGGGGAAGGGTATTGTTTTCACAGAAGGTTGTAGGAAAAATGTTCCAATGCAACCTTTAGGGCTCATTTATATGTGCAGCTTTTATTGCCCAGCCTTTAAAAAGGGATATGCAGTGAATTGCTTTTCATATTGCCTTTGACAGGCACTGAAGGGGGCAGTATGTTGCCTCCTTTTTACACCTTTTTACCCGTTTAAACCCTAATGCCGCGTACACTCGGTCGGACTTCTCGTTGGAAAAAGATATGACGGCTTTTCCGACGGGATTCCGCTCAAGTTTGCCTTGCATACACACGGTCACGCAAAAGTTCGCTGAAATTACGACCGTCAAGAACGCGGTGACGTACAACACTACGACGAGCCGAGACAATGAAGTTCAATACTTCCGAGCATGCATCAAATTGTTTCCGCGCATGCGTAGGGATTTTGCGCGTCGGAACTTCCACAGACAAACGCATTTTCGGATAGGAACTTTTCCCGACCGAAAAATTGAGAGCATGCTCCCAATCTTTTGCTGGCTGGAATTCCGCCAGCAAAAGACCAGTGGAGCATACACACGGTTGCATTTTCCGACGAAAAACTCTCATCGGTCTTTTGCGGGCCGAAATTCTGATCGTGTGTACACGGCATTAGAATTCTGGCCCACTTGCTCACGGTTGCAGAGTGGGTCGTGTTTGGTGGCAGTACTGTCCGCTGAAGGCCATTTCATTTTTGCAGTGGGCTGTGGCATATGTACAGCCCTGAGTGGCTGCATTTCTGTGTTTGGGTAGGAAGTCGGGTAAACCCGCAGCTCAGTCGCCTACTTTTTCTGAACAAGCCCTTAGGCTTGTCTTCAAAGTATCTCAGCTGTTGTAGGGACACCATTCTTTTGTTGAGTTCTTAAGCCCCAAGGCCTACCTTACTTAGTTTTACCATTGTATTTAAGCAGCCTGAGTATGTGTACCTAAAGAAGAACTTCAGTCACTCCTCTGCTTACCTGTCATGCAGCATTGTCTTGGGTTCAGATACTCGCCTGCTCAGCAGATCCAGAAGAACCAGGTGGTTTCAACCTTCAAGGAGGCTCAGCTGCTATGTTCTGCAGTCCCACATGAGCCATCATAAGCCATTTCCCCTCCAACATCTCAATAACCATCATGCATTTTAATGACCTCCTTGCAGCACAGCAATTTCTTCATTTAAGATTTTCTCAGCTTCTTTGTGCGCACATTGTTTTGGTTTCTGGATTTTAGACCCAAAGTATTCTAAGCATACTAAACTGATCCTGATGATGACAAAATACCCAACCAGAGGTCACTGATTTTTGTCCTAGTTCCTGTCTGTTCTTTAATACTGTCACCTAGCTTCCTATGTGACAGGTTTTCTGTGACACAACGTGCCATAATCCTGCTGGAAGGTATGGATGAATGGCATAGATGTTATGCTGAGAATGGAAACCTAAATGTAGAATCATTAATACCAGAATACATTAGGAAGAGTTCATTTATAGCGGTTTGACTTGACATATAGAGGCTGATGACGAGTGATCCCATGTGAGAGATCAGGTCAGAAACTCCAGATTAAATTCACAGATCTTCACAACACCTTTTCCGTTAAATGGAAAATCTATGGTTTACATGCTGAGAGTGTTTAGTTTTTCTACATCAGGGAATTGCAATTAACGGACCTCCAGCTGTTGCAGAACTACAAGTCCCATGAGGCAGAGGTATGATGGGACTTGTAGTTTTGCAACAGCTGGAGGTCCGCTAATTGCATATCCCTGTTCTGCATCAATAAATCACATTTTCTCACACCTTCAATCGTTTTTGAAAGGTTACAGGTGGTTTAGTGATAGCTAGATCCATTTATTATTTTACAGTACATCCTATCAGGCCTGGCCGTTCACAGTCATACAGTCTAAGTCATTATCACATTGCCTCTCATACCTGGCCATTCACAGTCATCCAGTCTAATGCCCCGTACACACGGTCGGACTTTGTTCGGACATTCCGACAACAAAATCCTAGGATTTTTTCCAACGGATGTTGGCTCAAACTTGTTTTGCATACACACGGTCACACAAAGTTGTCGGAAAATCCGATCGTTCTAAACGCGTTGACGTAAAACACGTACGTCGGGACTATATACGGGCAGTGGCCAATAGCTTTCATCTCTTTATTTATTCTGAGCATGCGTGGCACTTTGTCCGTCGGATTTGTGTACACACGATCGGAATTTCCGACAACGGATTTTGTTGTCGGAAAATTTTATAGCCTGCTCTCAAACTTTGTGTGTCGGAAAATCCGATGGAAAATGTGTGATGGAGCCTACACACGGTCGGAATTTCCGACGACAAGGTCCTATCACACATTTTCCGTCGGAAAATCCGATCGTGTGTATGGGGCATTAGTGATTAGCACATTGCCTATCATCAAGGCAAGCAGTCACTTCCAGCACTTCAAGAGATCTTCTGTGGTAAAAAGCAGCAAGGACAACAGTATTCTTGAACTAGGCAGATGCTGCCCTCCTCAGATGGGGTAATCCGATTTATACTACAAAGATAAAACCTAATGGAAGGCGCACGCACCTAATACAATACCAAAAAACATTTATTCAGTAATAAAACCAATAAAAAGTGGGTACTCACAAAGTGGCAACTATCAATGAGCCATAAAACCAAACAATGTTGAGCAGTGCGGACACATACCTACTAGCTTGGCTCTGAGGAAGGGGGTGCTCCCCCCGAAACACGTCGGCTTTATACCCCGTCGTTTGGTTTTATGGCTCATTGATAGTTGCCACTTTGTGAGTACCCACTTTTTATGGTTTTTATTATTGAAAAAATGTTTTTTGGTAATGCACTAGGTGCGTGCGCCTTCCATATTGTTTCTACATTGCCTATAATACCTGGCCATTCACAGTCATCTAGTCAGGGTCATTAGCACATTATCTATCGGGCCTGTCCTCTCAGTCATCCAGTCTAAATCATTAGCACATTTCCTTCAGGTTGGCCATTCACAGTCACCCAGTCTAAGTCATTAGCCCATTACCTATGCAACCTGGCCCTTCAGCCAACCAGTCTAAAAATGTCCGATCGGAGCGTGTTGTCAGAAATTCCGACCGTGTGTGGGCACCATCGGTAATTTTCCATCGGATTTTCCGACACACAAAGTTGGAGAGCAGGATTTTCCGACAACTTTGTGTGACCGTGTGTATGCAAGACAAGTTTGAGCCAACATCCGTCGGAAAAAATCCTAGGATTTTGTTGTCGGAATGTCCGAACAAAGTCCGACCGTGTGTACGGGGCATCATAAGTCATTAGCACTTTGCCTATCTGACCTGGCCATTCACAATCATCCAGTCTAAGTCATTAGTACATTACCTATCAGACTTGACCATTCATAGTCATCCAGTAAATTTGAAAACCGAAAAAAAGAGAGATTTCCAATCTGGGTGTAGAACTCGAAGGCTAAATTGTCCTTGAAGGTTCTTATTTCGTCAGGCCATGGTTAACCTAGTACTAGTTGGTCACATTCAGCTGGACTTGTATAAGAAGTTTGGTAGCTTATCTAAACCACTTCATCAGTTCTAATAAATGCCGAGAAGATACCCCACATGTAACCTAAACACTTTAATCTAATGATCATGGAAAGGCAGATGGATTTGCCCAAAAACAGGATGAGAGTTGTGAAAGTTGCAGAAGAACCATTCTGTTCCAGTTGCATATTGTCGTCCTTGATGTCTGCACAGGCTTTATTCCTTCAATTTACGCATGTGAATTGGCATCAAATCATGGGCGGAGTAGAGATTTTTTAAGGCTAATTCACCTTTTGTGCAAAAAATAATAAATGCACATGTTTTTGCAAGTAAAAAATGTGCATTTGTTGGGTTTTTTTTTCTGCAGGAGCCTGCAGATCATTGCACCCACAATCGTCTCTCTGCCCATGCAGAGGTACGGGCAGACAGTTATTGAGCACCGTGGAGTGTCAATGGACTGTAGGGACATTAATCAGTGCCCTCTGAGAACTGCAAATCAGTCTGCCGCGGTCAAAGACGGGATCTGTCGTGTATTGATTTACAGATCACTATGAATTATGCGGTTGTGCTAGTTGCACCCATTTTAAATGGGAGAAGAACCCCCGAACGCTGTTACAGTTGGGGACTCGGGGTGAGAGGACGTATTACTAAAGATGAACCTATTCTTTAAAATGGCATCATATACAGAAGACAGATGGTGTTGAAGGTCCCCCACCACTGTTAAGGAATGGTTGTTCCAGTTTGGCCTCTTTTACGCCTCTTGTTGAACAAGTTGTCCTCTCTGTCCAAAATGTGCACCTCACTTTGTTCAAAAGAATGTCTGTTTTTCTTTAAAGTGTAGGAAAACTCATGAGTCTTGCCCTCCTATGTTGGGCCATTTCTTTGTCGAGAGATTGCTTTCCCCCACCCCCCCAATGTACAGGTCTTTGCATTCCTCGCTACGCGGTGCTAAATTTACCAGATTATTTCCCTGGTGTTAGTCTTTTGGATATGCTGTATATTGCTGGGGTATTTTCCTGACACGATTTAGAATTGAAGAAACTGCTTGAATGAGCTACGAAACCTCGTCAACATTACAGAACAAGTCCAGATGAATGTGACCAACTACTACACAAAGGCTAAATCTTTGCAACTAACAAAATTCTTTTAGATACAAGTTATATCAGCAAGTAGGCTTGAATTTAAACTTTTTTTATATTGCTATTTTGGTGATTTTTTTTTTTTGCAGACCTTTATAAACTGCAAATTGGGGATGGGGTTTGTATGGGATGTTAAAACAAAAAAAAAAGAAAAACAAAAAAAAAAAAGAAAATCAGATCTATAAACTACAGCCGGTGAAAGCAGCCATTTTGATATGCGGCCTATCAATTCACTAGAAACTAACACCATCTGTGCCATTGGCTTCCGGGGTGGAAGAAGGTTTACTAAATGACCACCACCTTTGTATGGCTTATTAACAAAGGGATTCAGTACACCATTTACAAAGTTCTAAATTCAAGAATTCATCAGTAAACTTACAAATGTTCTTAGACAAATGCCCAGTAATGAACCGGTGTCTTGACTAAGCTGTAACTAACAGAATGATCAGTCTTAGTGCAGTCCATGACACTTCCTGTTCTCTTTAAACTGCTGCAAAGCAACAAATATTAATGGCCATACGCAAAAAACAAAGATAGTTTTTGAAGCTCCGCAGTGCAGTGAGCACACACAACTCAACACCGGGTGCATTTAGAAGCCAAGCACATAAAACATGCACAGAAAGTACACACGGTCCTCCTCCAAAGAGAAAGGACCCTAGCTCTGATGTCCTGGGGTGCAAGGTTCCTGACAGAGACTGGGGTTACTCGTGGTCCACTCAGCCAAAACAGGGTGGACCCCTTTCTTCGGGAGGCCTGCTGAAGCAAGGCTTACTAGGTGAGGCTCCCCTGAAGGGAGACCCCATGAGAGGAGGAGGACCTGACCAAAAGGCCATGTGCCCCCCCGCCCTAGTTGCAAAATAGAATTTAGATTAACGCTCTCCCAACACGAGGCACTGTACATGAGAATGTTCATCTACAGATTGCAACTAGGAAACGGTTAAGGCCAAGAAGACACAGCGGAGGTCAGAGGATGTATGCAAGGGGTAAACTCTGGTTATAATTTCTTTAATGTTTTAATGATCATTTTTTAAATCGTGACTAATATAAGGTAAAAAAAAAAAAATGGTCTTTTCATTATATAGTTTTGATGGACTAATGTCCAGCCTTACACCCATGAGCTACTGTTAGGTCCTCCATCATGCTTCAGTTGTATCACCAGTTGCTAGTGGATTCATAGGCCATATGCTGGTTCATCTCAAAATAATGGCTGCCACTGCGTCATGCACACTTGAAGACGCCGTGACTGGACTACTTGACAATGGTGTATCCAGGATGATAAAGGGAAATCAGTATCTTGTTTATTGGATGGGAGTTCTTATTTGGTCCCGTCATGCAAGAACGCACTTTTATTTCCTCCTCTCTCCTCGAGGGGGGCTGACCTTAGAGATTTGTTCTATCTGAAGGCTATGATGGGATTCGGAGCCTTCACACGTTTTCCTCTCCTCGATAGTACAGTGTGAGCCGTAGGCCCCCCCGGGTTCAAGTATTAGAGACGCCTGTGGAACAAAAAACATGAAATACAGGACAACACACTGACAGATTATGTATGACTGGAAATGTTATGTCTCTGCACGCCCTCTGTACTATAGCACACTCCTTGTAGGAACAAATAAAAAAATAAATAAACTATTTGTGTCTGCTTATTCATGGTTTGTAGAGATTCTTTCTGTCGTTGACAAGGTTCTGCTCAAGTGAGATACTCCATTCACGACATTAAGCAGTTCAGCAATTTACATCTCTCAGCTAATTAATTTACACAGGTCAGTCATCAAATATTATTGGATTTCGCAGATTGTTGGGAGAGGACAAGATTGCTTTATATGCTGACGATACACTTTTATTTTTGAGAGATACTTCGTCATCTTTAACTCATCTTTAATTACTTCAGCCCCGGAAGATTTGGCTGCTGACTGACCGGGCCATTTTTTGCGATTCGGCACTGCGTCGCTTTAACTGACAATTGCGCGGTTGTGCGACGCTCTACCCAAACAAAATTGACATCCTTTTTTCCCCACAAATAGAGCTTTCTTTTGGTGGTATCTGATCACCTCTGTGGTTTTTATTTTTTGCGCTATAAACAAAAAAAAGAGCGACAATTTTGAAAAAAAAAACAATTTTTTTTACTTTTTGCTATAATAAATACCCCCAAAAAATATAACATTTTTTTCCTCAGTTTAGGCCAATATGTATTTTTCTACATATTTTTGGTAAAAAAAATCGCAATAAGCATTTGGTTTTCGCAAAAGTTATAGCGTCTACAAAATAGGGGATGGATTTATGGCATTTTTATTATTAATTTTTTTTTATTAGCAATGACGGCAATCTGCAATTTTTTTTTTTTTTTTATCGTGACTGCCACATTATGGTGGACACTTTTGACACTATTTTGGGACCATTGTCATTTATACAGCGATCAGTGCTATACAAATGCACTGATTACCGTGTAAATGTCCCGATAAAAATCGCAGATCACCGACATTACTAGTAAAACAAGAAAATACTACAAATGCCATAAATCTTTCCCGTATTTTGTAGACGCTATAACTTTTGCGCAAACCAGTATACGCTAATATCGATTTTTATTACCAAAAATATGTAGAAGAATACATATGGGCCTAAACTGAGGAAAAAATTTGCTTTTTTTAAAAAAAAAAAATTGGCGATGTTTATTATAGCAAAAAGTACAAAATATTGTGGGGTTTTTTTTTCAAAATTGTCTCTTTTTTTGTTTATAGCGCAAAAAAAAAAAAAAAAAACTGCAGAGATGATCAAATACCACCAAAAGAAAGCTCTATTTGTGGGAAAAAAAGGACGTCAATTTTGTTTGGGTACAGAGACGCACGACCACGCAATTGTGAGTTAAAGCGACGAAGTGCCGCATCGCAAAGAATGGTCTGGTCATTGAGCAGCCAAATCTTCTGGGGCTGAAGTGGTTTAAGCAGTTTAAACAAAAGGGGAAAATTTGGAGTAAGTTGCCCTTAACGAAAATTGTTAGAGCTAATTTGATAAAGATGATATGGATGCCACAATTGTTATATTTGTTACATAATTGTCCTGTGTGGCTTCCTCTGAAAATCTTTAGACAAATAGATACCTTGTTTAGAGCTCTTATTTGGAAGAATAAACATCCTCGCATTAGATTGGAAATTTTGCAGTTGTCTAAGGATGAGGGAGGTCTGGCTGTTCCTAATGCCAGATTGTACTATCTGGCATCTCAACTTCAGCAATTGTATGGCTGGAATATTGTAGACTGTGAGGACCCCATACAACAAATTATATTTTCTCAATTACTGATAAATCCACCGGTACAGTCAAGAGTAGCCCACCACTTTTATAGTAAACGTAACTATCCCACATTTTATCTAATCCATCATGGGGGATATACTCAATATATGCCCATATGGAATAATCTGCAACTGAGGTAGTAAAACGTGAAAATTTTGATTTATGGAAAAGAGCTGGTATTCTGCTTCTTTGTCAACTTTTGGATAATGAGGTTTTGCAACCATTTGACAAACTGGCAGAGAGATATAATTTGCCTAATAAGACATTTTTTCAATATTTACAGCTGCGAAGCTGCCCTGCAGAGTCGACCAAAGAACTTTTTATTAAAATATAACCCTTCATCAGTTCTAGCTATGACAGTCACTGTAAGACAAGGGATTCTAAACAGGGACTCATTGGGAACATATATTCTTCTCTACAAGAGAAAACTAGAACACATTTACTAGAGGGTAGCTATAGACCAGTGATGGTGAACCTTGGCACCCCAGATGTTTTGGAACTACATTTCCCATGATGCTCATGTAATCTGCAGTGTAGTTGAGCATCGTGGGAAATGTAGTTCCTAAACATCTGGGGTGCCAAGGTTTGCCATCACTGCTCTAGACGGTGGTGAAAAGCTCTGGAGACACTCAGTGACGAGGAGTGGGAGCAAGCTCTGAAGAACTTATTTGGGGTATCCCTAGCCTCCTCACAGTGTTTGACACAGCTGTTTATTATTCATAGAACTCATTATATTCCTTTTGAAGTTGCACTCTTGGGGCAAGGCAGCTACATTCAATTGTCCAAGATGTACTACTGATGTAGGTACTCTCATACATATGTTGTGGCGTTGTCCCAAACTGAATCGTTACTAGGAAGGTGTATTTGACATTTTGAATTCCTTGTGCTTCGCACAGGTTCATTATGATCCAAAGATAGCATTGTTCGGGATTGTTCCTGAGGCTACTCTCTCAGCAGAAATGCACGTGATGTGGCTAAGAACTATGTATATGGCTCAACAGGGAGCCCCTGGACGGACTTTAAAGGCAAAGCAAACCTAAGAGAGCATAGTCAGAATAACAATATAATACATTTTATTAAATATAAATGCATACAAAACAAAGACATCGACAAAAGGTTATAAAAAATCATCTATATGAGAATATACATGATACAAGCCCCAATGCGTCTACGCGTTTTGTAGAAAAATTCTTCAGGACACATTCAGGTTTCAGTTAATACAAGAGAGGGTCTCACTTATAAGGAGGCTTTCACAAGTTCAAAACAGTGGTAGTCCAAATTTATTTGGACATAGATGTCAAAGTCTTGTCAATAGAGGTAGGTGACCATCAACTGTCTCCATATACAACCAATTTCAGGGTTCATTTCCAGCAAAGAAAAACCAAAAAGTTGCCATTAATCCGCAGGAATAAATGTATAGGTTATAGCGTTCCATCATCCATAGAAGGGCACCAAACAGCCCATAGACCGTGTCTGCTCAGTAGTCCATGTGGAACCATGCAAATACACTTAGAGAGCTTATGGTTAGATTGGCTGTATATCCCCAGGAGGACACAGAGATGGAACATCTCTGACATATAATACTGTAATACTGACATATAACCACACACATAGGTTGGACTTGTGTCTTTTTTTGACCTCACCTACTATGTAACTAATGAAATTAACTTTACATCAGAGGCTCCGTCACATTTATCACAGAGTCCTTCTTAACATCAGAGCCCCCCATCAGAGGTTCTCCCAATCACACAGTCCCCTCTTCACATCAGTGCCCCACCTTTTGATCCCAGCATCAAAGCAGAGGCGATCTGGAGGAGGCAGACTTCCATCCTCATTTGAATGCTGGAGGTTGACCTGCATGCCACTTACCTTGAATCAGCATCATGCATTCCCAAGGTGCGGACAGGCCAGCACCCCAACATTATAGGGCTAAAGGATGCCATGCATCCTGCTCTGGAGCATCACTGATTGGTTATGGTGCTGGTGGCCAACCTTTGCATCCTTACCATGGCAAGTCATGTCACTAATCCTGGGCAAACAGGGTCCCAGGCTTCCTTCACCACAGCTGACAAACACTGGTCTACAGAATTTCCTGCCAATTGTTGATTTGCTGGGATGGAGTCTTCCAACTATTCACTATCATTCACTGAAGGTAACAATGGCTGTGATGTTATCTCCTTAGTACATAGATATGCATCTTTCTGTATAGTCTCACTCTCACCTGTGCCCAGTCACAAAGCCATTTATGGTCTACAGCAGGGGTGCTCAACCCGTGGCCTGCGGCCTCAAACCACGGAAGCACATGTCCATACTCTGGGATGGCAGATCGGCAAGCTCAGATTGCGATCAATGGGTTGCCAATTTGCCATCCCAGAACATCAAAGTGCATCAAGCAGGCGCTGGCAGCGCAAGGGAGCAGGAGCTGCATAAGCCGATGCTTCCTCTGTAGCACCAGCTCCCAGGCGACGTTATACCAAGTGCACTTCAATTGGGACGAATTGGGGAAGCAGGATGACAATAGCGAATACGAATTCTCTATTGTCACACGACTGGGTGGGCTCAGCCCGAGCCCACCCTTTTTTGAGGCCAATTAGAGCCTCGGGCTGTAATAATGTGCTTCAAAAAAAGAACCCATTGAAATCCATGCATCCGGGACCCTGCATGTAGATTAGGGGCCGGGCGCTTAGATTGTGGGGGGGGGGGGGGGCGACACCCCTAATGGAGCGGCAGCCACTGGTAGAGAGAGAGACAACTGTAGTCCCTGCATGCAAGGGTGGCTCCATATAATGCTGCAAGAGAAAGGAGCCACCCTGTGACAGGAAACCTGGGGGCAGAGGTCATGGCACCAGCTTTAATTGAAACACAGTCGAGGTTTAAAAGATGAAGCTGCATACTCGTTAAGTGCTTAGGCCACTGAAAGCTTTAGCGTAGAAGTCCAGGCTATTCCTAACTATGCTTAAACCTCCTCCAACACGCTTTTTAACCACCTCGATAACAAACACTTTCAACCCCTTTTTGCCCAGGCCAATTTTCAGATTTCAGCACTCACACATTGAATGACAATTACTCAGTCATGCAGCACTGTACCCAAATTAACTTTTTATCATTTTTCTGAGACAGGTAGAGCTTTCTTTTGGTGGTATTTAATAGCCACTGGGTTTTTAATTTTTTTTTGCTATATAAGGGAAAAAAATACTGAACATATGGGGGGGGGGGGACACTTTTCCCTTTAGTTTGTGTCAAATTTTTGCAAATAATCTTTCTTCATAAGTTTAGGCTAAAATGTATTCTGCTAAATTTTTGGGGTAAAAATAACCCAAATCAGTGTATATTATCGAGTCTGTGTGAACATTTTAGGGTTTACAAGCTATGGTATATACGGTAAAAAAATATTGGCACCCCTGTATTTCTGTCAGATATTGCACCACTTCGCCCAGAAAATTGTTACAATTACAAAGGTTTAGGCATGCTCATGTTTACTTCTTTTGTTTGTATTGGTATGACACAAAAAAATGGAGAAACAAAAAGCCCAATCTGACACATTCCAGGCAAAACTCCAAAAATGGATTGGACAAAATTATTGGCACCTTTTCAAAATTGTAAGAAATAATTGCATTCCAAGTTTGTGATGCTCCTGTAATTTATAATTAAATTCACCTGTATCAATGAACATGTGCTGACAATATAGAGATCACACCGGCAACCAGTAAAATGGTGAAAAATTGACTCAACCTTTCTGTTGTGTGCCGCATGGAGAAGAGAAAGCTAAGAATTGTCTGAGTATTAGAACAAAAAATTGTGGAAAAGCATGGGTAATCTCAAGGTTACAAGTCCATCTCCAGAGATCTAGATGTTCCTGTGTCCACTGCGCAGCGTTGTCATGAAGTTTACAGCCCATGGCGCTGTAGCTATTCTCCCTGGACGTGGATGACAGAGAAAAATCAATCAAGGATTGGAACAAAGGATTGTTCGAATGGTGGATAAAGAACCTTGATCAACTTCCAGACAAATTCAAGCTGACCTTCAGGCACAGGGTGTAGGCTCGCACTATACTTCATCATCTGAATGAAAAGGGACACTATGCTAGGGAGACCCAGGAGGACCCCACTGCTGACACAGAAACCTAAAAAAGCCAGGTTGGAGTTTGCCAAAACTAACCTGAGGAAGCCAAAATCCTTTTGGGAAAATGTGCTGTGGACAGACTAATCTAAATGACAGCTTTTTGGTAAAGCCCATCATTTTACTGTTTTCAGAAAAAGAAATGAGGCCTTTAAAGAGAAGAATAAAGTCCCTACAGTCAAATATGGTGGAGGTTCACTGATATTTTGGGGTTGCTTTGCTGCTTCAGGCACTGGATGTCTTGACCGTGTGCATGGCATTATGAAAACTGAAGACTACCAAAGAATTCTGGGATGCAATGTAGGGCCCAGTTTAACAAAGTTGGATCTCCATCAGAGGTCATGGGTCTTACAGCAGGACAATGACCTAAAGCACCCAGAAATGGTTTAGGACAAAGCACTGGACAGTACTGAACTGGCCAGCAATGAGTCCAGATCTAAATCCCATAGAGCAGTGGTCATCAACCCTGTCCTCAGGGCCCACTAACGGGCCAGATTTTATGTATTACCTTGGGGAGATGCAGACTAGAATACTACAATCACTGAGCAGCAAATGATATCACCTGTGATGTATTTCAGCTATCTTGCAAACCTGGCCTGTTAGTGGGCCCTGAGGACAGGGTTAATGACCACTGCCATAGAGCACCTGTGAAGAGATCTCAAAACAGCAGTTGGGAAAAGGAACCCTTCCAATCTGAGAGACCTGGAGCAGTTGGCGAATAAAGAGAAACGCATTAATGGATACAGGAAGCGATTGATTTCAGTTATTTTTTCCAAGGGGTGTGCTACCAAATATTAAATCGAGGGTGCCAATAATTTTGTCCAGTCCATTTTTAGAGTTTTGTGTGGAATGTGTCAGATTTGGCTTTTTGTTTCTCCACTTTTTTGTGTCCGACCAATACAAACAAAAGAAATATATATAAGAATGCCTAAACCTTTGTAATTGCAACAATTTTCTGGGTGTAGTGGTGCATTATCTGACAGAAATGCAGGGCTGCCAATATTTTGGCCATGACTGTATATATTAGAAAAATGATCAATCCTGATGTACTGACAGCTTCAGGCCATCTAGGAAGTGTCCTGGTAGTTCCAAACTTCATCCATTTACGGATGATGGAGGCCACTATGCTCATTGGAACCTTCAATGCTGCAGACATTTTTCTGTACCCTTCTCCAGAGCTGTGCCTCCATACAATCCTGTCTCGGAGGTCTACAGATCTGTGCCTCCATACAATCCTGTCTCGGAGGTCTACAGGCAATTCTTTGGACTTCATGGCTTGGTTTGTCCTCTGACGTGCACTGTTAACTGTGGGACCTTTATATAGACAGGTGTGTGCCTTTCCAAATCTTGTCCAATCAACTGAATTTACCACAGGTGGACTCCAATCAAGTTGTAGAAACATCTCAAGGATGATCAGTGGAAACAGGAGGCACCTGAGCTCAATTTTGAGTGTCATGGCAAAGACTGTGAATACTTATGTACATGGGATTTTTTTACTTTTTTATTTTTAATAAATTTGCAAAGATTTTTAAACTAACTTTCATCCCAACTCCCCGCCAGCACTGCCACTCATCCCAACTCCCGCCAGCACTGCCACTCATCCCAACTTCTGCCAGCACTGCCACTCATCCCAACTGCCCTCCAGCACTGCCACTCATCCCAACTCCTGCTAGCACTGCCACTCATCCCAACTGCCCTCCAGCAGCACTGCCATTCATCCCAACTGCCCTCCAGCACTGCCACTCATCCCAACTCCTGCTAGCACTGCCACTCACCCCAACTCCCCGCCAGCACTGCCACTCATCCCAACTCCCCTCCAGTACTGCCACTCATCCCAACTCCCCGCCAGCACTGCCACTCATCCCAACTCCCCTCCAGTACTGCCACTCATCCCAACTCCCCCCCAGCACTGCCACTCATCCCAACTCCCCTCCAGTACTGCCACTCATCCCAACTCCCCTCCAGTACTGCCACTCATCCCAACTGCCCTCCAGCACTGCCACTCATCCCAACTCCTGCTAGCACTGCCACTCATCCCAACTGCCCTCCAGCAGCACTGCCACTCATCCCAACTGCCCTCCAGCACTGCCACTCATCCCAACTCCTGCTAGCACTGCCACTCACCCCAACTCCCCGCCAGCACTGCCACTCACCCCAACTCCCCGCCAGCACTGCCACTCATCCCAACTCCCCTCCAGCACTGCCACTCATCCCAACTCCCCTCCAGCACTGCCACTCATCCCAACTCCCCGCCAGCACTGCCACTCATCCCAACTCCCCGCCAGCACTGCCACTCATCCCAACTCCCCTCCAGCACTGCCACTCATCCCAACTCCCCGCCAGCACTGCCACTCATCCCAACTCCCCGCCAGCACTGCCACTCATCCCAACTCCCCTCCAGCACTGCCACTCATCCCAACTCCCCTCCAGTACTGCCACTCATCCCAACTCCCCGCCAGCACTGCCACTCATCCCAACTCCCTCTCCACCAAGGAGTAAGAGAAGGAATAAAAATAGAGAATACATGGAAGGGAGAGGAAAAGAGGGGGAGGAACAAAGAAAAAGGGAGAGAAAAAATAAGAGAAAGAACAAGAAAGACGGCTAGAGAGCGATATATGGGGAAAAAAACAAGAAATTAAGATAAAGAGAGATAGAAGGGAAAGAAAGGAGAACAAAGAGATTTGTACATCCTAAGATGTACCATAAGTGGTTTTAATACTGTACGAGTGGAAGGAACTCGGGGAGCGCTAAATCTCCATGGGTTAAGGACGCAAATTACTTGTCTTGCCTTGGGTGCTGACAACCCACGCTACGAAAATAATTTTACTGTTGGGGTCCCTACAACTTGGGAAATTTTATCAAGGGGTCACGGCACTAGAGGGTTGAGAACCACTGCTTTAGTGGGTAGTTAGAATAGGTTCTGGAGGGTGGGGGGTTAGGAGCAGATTTAAGCACGGTTAGGTTTAGCCTGTAATTCCATTTTAGGTCTAATTTAGTAAATTCCCTGCACTAGATTGACTGTATAAACAGCAGGGTGAGAAGTTCAGTGATAGCACATACTCATAAAGGTCCCTGTTACATAAAAACAACATACTGATTTGATGTAATGTTGTACCTTTCTTTCATAGTAAGGTGTAACTCATGCATATTTGTTGGTAACAAGTTTACCATAGTATTCCACATGAATAATGATTTTTTTAGTCCAAGTATGCAGAAAATGTATTTGATGGCCACATATTGTTGAAATCCTCCTAAAGCCATAGTACAAAGCTGTCCTGGAGGTTCATAGTTCCCGCACTGTGGGGCCCTGTGTTAACAGGAGATGTGCAAATGCCAAACCCTATTTCTAGTTACTGGAGGCGGAAGGTCATTACAAGGGTACTGAGGAACTGACACAGGCCAGATGCTGCAAACATAGCATGTAAGGTGTTCCCTGCTGTCTATAACACGTTTTTGAACATTCTTCAATTCTCTTCTGAACTGTGACACTACCAAATGGTTTAAAAGAGTATTTGCCTTCAACCAGCAAAGAAAGTTGGAGACAATGGAGCGTGGATTGTGAGGGTTTCAATTCCAGGAGTTCAGGCTCTTTGTAAAAAGTGAAGGCACACTACTAGTTACATCCAAGGAGCTGCTTGACATCTCTTCAGCTTATCTCTTATTTACATCTAATTGTTTTATTGCACTCCCGGAATTCAGCCATCACTGTATTTCCAGGAGCCTGGCGCTGATGCTTCAGGTCTAAGCATCTTCATCATTAGTGTCAGTGCAGCTGTTATGCGTGCCGTGCAACTCCTCATGCTCAATCACTGAAGCCTTCGTATTATGTGAACTCATTCACAAAATACAAAGGCTCCTCTGAATGGGCAGCAGAGAAGAAGGCAGGGCATAGCTGCTCTGTGTAACTCTCTCTCTACTCCGAGTGTCAGTGTAGGTTCTGGCAGAGCCATAAACCTGTCAGATATACAGTGCCTTGAAAAAGTATTCATATCCTTTGAAATTTTCCACATTTTGTTATGTTACAACCAAAAACATAAATGTGTTTTATTGGGATTTTATGTGATAGACCCACACAACGTGGCAAATAATTGTGAAGTGGAATGAAAATGATAAATGGTATTTCCAAATGTGTTTACAAATATGTGAAAAGTGTGGTGTGCATTTGTATTCAGCCCCCCTACTTTGTAAAACCGCCTTTCGCTGCAATTACAGCTGCAAGTCTTTTTGGGGATGTCTCTACCAGCTTTGTCCATCTAGAGACATTTTTGCCCATTCTTCTTTGCAGTATAGCTCAAGCTCTGTCAGATTGGATGGAGAACGTCTGTGAACAGCAATTGTCAAGTCTTTGAACTTTGGGCCATTCTAACAACATGGATATGCTTTTTATCACTGGAGTCAGTGGGGAGGAATGATGCCCCATCACTGGAGTGAGCTGGGAGGAATAGTGCCTCAAGGGCCGGATATAGGCAAGCAAAGGGTCACATACAGCCCCCAGTCTGCAGTTTGGAGACCACTGCGATAGAGGGATATGTGCTCATATGTCATGTCCAAGGTTTACAGCCACTTTAATACAACTTGGCAAACATCCAACTGCCAGCGAGCATTTTGGATCCGCTAGCATTTTGGACCCTAAAAGATATGGCCACAGTACACAATACTCTGCAGTCTCCTCCAGTTAGCATGCTACCCTTGTTAGATTGACAGCACCATGTAGTACAGCAGAGCCTTTCTGGATCACAGTGCTGACCTCCCCCCTTACAGTCAGAATGCTGCTGTGCAGAAGATTACAGCAAAGCTGAAATTTAGATGCTTAAACAAGCATTTAAAAATACATTCCTTACTTAGCTTTATTGAATTTTTTTTTTATTTCATATGTGGCTTTCCACTTTAAAAAAAATGCACGTGATAACAGGGATACAGTGTATATAGGCAGCCATCGCTCTGTTTGGTGTCTTTCCAAGAATGGTACTTGCCTGGTTGCAAATCAGGATTGCTAAAGTCTCTCACTTTATAATTTGTCCTACTTACTGTATGTCATAAAGCACACCTGCCCTCCACGGTTCATGTTGGCACAAAGGTAAATCCACCCAGAAGTGATATTAAAGAGAATGAGACAAATTGTTGCAACAAATACCCATTTAGGGAAATTCAGTAATGCCGTGAGGATACTTTTCTAATGGTATGGCCATTTAAAATGAAGAAAGATTACTGCCCCCAATTTTGGTGGCACTGTGGCTGCATTAAATTAAAAAAAAAAAAAGAATTCCCTCCAGCTTGTAGATAAAGAAACTGGAGGTAATTAAGACCAACTGTATACTGGTCTATGGAGACAGGCAAAGTGCCCGTCTCTGTACGCTGTGTAGCAGGCAGCATGTTTGCCAACATTACCCCCTCCTGGTGTTTTAAGGATGCTGCTGACTTCACAAATGATAGCCTCCTAGCAATCAGAGATGCTGAACATGAGTGAAATGTAATGGGGAACTAGATCCTCAACTTCCCCATCAGGTTTCACCCACTCTCCTGTGATTGACAGCAGACAGTCGGCGGATTCTAAAGACAGTAACAGTCTGTTGGCTATGGAGTCCACCACTGTCTGCTGTCAATCACAAGGGGGAGTGAAGGTGATGCGAACTAGTGGTTCTAAATCCCCAACAGGCATTGCCCACCCAGCTACAAAAAAAAACAAAAAACAAAAAAAAAACGCCTCTGCTGTGCTGTCTTGTGGCAGGGAGAGAACTCAGCTGCACTGAGGATTAAGTACATGTATGGATAACCCATTCTCAGTGCAACTCCACACGCATTACGTCCCCCAAATTAATCTACTCTTTTCTAACAGGTAAATGAATCTGTCACCTGCACCAACATTTGTTGAGAAAAGGCACCACAGAATTCTAAAGAGAGTTGTAGACACTCTATGAATTCCCCTGATCGTGTATGAAGTTTAGCGAAGGGCTGCATGCAGTAATTCTGGGAGAACCCACTGTCCTCTGCAGCAACCCTCTTTACCTCCTGCTTTCATATTGGTTATCAAGATGACAGCTCAGAGGTGAAGTAAGGCCTTGAATCGTAACCCATTCCAGAAGAAGTAGAGCACTTACCAGGATCATAAAGCCCCACTTTACAACACACAAGCCCTAGTAAACCCTAATGTACAACAAGTTTTAATTATTCTATAGCAGGGGTCTCCAAATGTTTCAGAATAAGGGCCTCATGTTATATTTTACAAATATTTGCAGGCCAAACAACCCCCCCCCCCCCCCTTTACATCAGTTTTCCTTATCAGAATCCGTATTATATCAGCGTTCCTATCAGGGCCCCCCATACATCAGGTTTTCCATCAGGGCCCCCACTACATCAGGATCCACATCAGAGGCCTATCTTAAATCAAGGTCTCCATCACATTCCTCCCATGCATCAGGATCTCCATCACAGTCTTCCCATACATCAGGTTCCCCATCACATTCCTCCCATGCATCAGGAGCTCCATCAGTCTTCCCATACATCAGGTTCCCCATCACAGCCTTCCCATATGTCAGGTTCACCATCACAGTCTTCCCATACGTCAGGTTCCTCCCATACATCAGGTTCCCAATCACAGTCTTCCCATACATCAGGTTCACCATCACAGCCTTCCCATACGTCAGGTTCCCCATCACAGTCCTCCCATACATCAGGTTCCCCATCACAGCCTTCCCATACATCAGGTTCCCCATCACAGCCTTCCCATACGTCAGGTTCACCATCACAGTCTTCCCATACATCAGGTTCCCCATCACATTCCTCCCATGCATCAGCATCTCTATCACAGTCCTCCCATACATCAGGTTCACCATCACAGTCCTCCCATACGTCAGGTTCCCCATCACAGTCCTCCCATACGTCAGGTTCCCCATCACAGCCTTCCCATACGTCAGATTCACCATCACAGTCCTCCCATACATCAGGTTCCCCATCACAGTCCTCCCATACGTCAGGTTCCCCCATCACAGTCCTCCCATACGTCAGGTTCACCCATCACAGTCTTCCCATACGTCAGGTTCACCCATCACAGTCTTCCCATACGTCAGGTTCCCCATCATAGTCTTCCCATACATCAGGTTCCCCATCACATTCCTCCCATGCATCAGGATCTCTATCACATTCCTCCCATGCATCAGGATCTCTATCACAGTCCTCCCATACATCAGGTTCACCATCACAGTCCTCCCATACGTCAGGTTCACCATCACAGTCCTCCCATACATCAGGTTCCCCATCACAGTCCTCCCATACCTCAGGTTCCCCCATCACAGTCCTCCCATACGTCAGGTTCACCATCACAGTCCTCCCATACATCAGGTTCCCCCATCACAGTCTTCCCATAAGTCAGGTTCTCCATCACAGTCTTCCCATACATCAGGTTCCCTATCACATTCCTCCCATGCATCAGGATCTCTATCACAGTCCTCCCATACATCAGGTTCCCCATCACAGTCCTCCCATACGTCAGGTTCCCCATCACAGCAGTTCGCCGAACAGCAAACAATTTGGGGTGTTCGCAGCAAATTCGAAAGCCGCGGAACACCCTTTAAAAGTCTATGAGAGAAATCAAAAGTGCTCATTTTAAAGGCTTATATGCATGGTATTGTCATAAAAAGTGTTTGGGGACCTGGGTCCTGCCCCAGGGGACATGGATCAATGCAAAAAAAAAAGTTTTAAAAACGGACGTTTTTTCAGTAGCAGTGATTTTAATAATGCTTAAAGTGAAACAATAAAAGTGTAATATCCCTTTAAATATCGTACCTGGGGGGTGTCTATAGTATGCCTGTAAAGGGGCGCATGTTTCCCGTGTTTAGAACAGCAAAATGATGTGATGTTATCATGTCACTATGGAGCAAAATCTCTGAGGAATGTTTCCAACACCTTGTTGTATCTATTCCACGAAGGATGAAGGCAAAAGGGGGTCCAACCGGTACTAGCAAGGTGTACCTAATAATAAAGTGGCTGGTGAGTGTTTGTAGTAGTTTGCCCCATTGCTTACACTGGATGTCCTTAAAGGAGAGGTTCACAAAACATACGGGAGGGAGGCATTTTCTACTACTTTTGTGGTGGAACGCGCCCACCGTATGCCAGCCCGCCGACCACCAGAGGGGGCACCCCCGCGCACATTGATAGCAAAACTGCTGAACTTCAGGGACCGTGACGCGGTCCTACGACTTGCAAGACTGAAGGGAAACATCCCATACCAATCCGGCTCCATCTCAGCATTCCCGGATTTCTCAGCAGAAGTCCAACGCCAGAGAGCTAGATTCTCGGATGTTAAACGTCGCCTTAGAACACACCACATAAAATACGCAATGCTATTCCCAGCCCGCCTGCGCGTGGTGGGAGAAGACCGCGTCCACTTCTTCGAAGACCCGAACATGGCTTCAACATGGCTTGATCAACAGGACGCACAGAGGAATCGCCCTGCCTGATGCATACCTCCACTGCCGAACAAAGTAAGTGACATTGCACTATCTCTCAGACTACACCACTTCTCAGGACCCCCGTAACCCGGACTAAGTTGATATAACTCCACTGACCCCACAATTGCTGGATGTTTTATTAACAACATCTCATAGGGCCATGAATCTACCTCTCCACATACCAAGACCCCTCACTGATAACAACCCTCAACTGCTAACGTGCCTTATACACTGCCCCAGGCCCACTGTATCTTATTACAGACTCCCCATGTTCCCCATATGAGAGCTTCTACGATAACCAACACTGTAACAGCCTCTCAGTATGGTTCACTCATTCAGGTGGCTACTTCGATACTCTATCCCTCATTTTGTCTAAACCCCCGCCTCACTACCAAATACATCTTACTGGATTACAGTGGACTACTACGGCCCAGCATGACTTTGGGACTACGGGAATTTTGCCCTTACTACACACATACCTTCATCGTCCATCATCACAATGGAAATGGTTCCTACAATACGGAAACTTGCCTACTTGCCGTATAACTGATGCTACGTCTGCTTCTTCGCTGCTGTACCACCCAGCATTTGTTCGCCCCCAAAAGGGTATTTGATTATGTCACCACTGTCTTTGCCTGATAGGCTATTGACGGTGCTGACCGGTTTAATATGCACCTGTTTCTTAATTTTATGCTTTAAACCTACTTGTAATGACACCTTTCTTCCTTACAGCTGCACTAAGTTTGGGATACATGCCCCAGTCAAGTTTGGGCGACTGAGGGCAGGGAGGGCGGGAAGGGAAAAAGTTAAGGTTCAAGTTAAATTTCAAAACATGTATAACATTTTACAACGCATTGTACTGAACGTTTATATGTACTGCTATACGAAGGGGATGGAAATAACTGAGACCACCTTGGGAGTACTGAGATTGGCATGCGCCCTTAACGTATACCATAGTTTTATCCTTATAAGAAATTGGAGACATCAATTAAATGACTAAATTGAAGTTCCTTATCTGGAATATCCGTGGGATTCGGGACAAACTCAAACGCACGGCTGTATTTACCTGCCTTAAAGCATACCGTGCAGACATCACAGTTCTAGTTGAGACCCATGTTACAGGACGGCTCCGGCTCGCGCTGAAGCGGCCCTGGATAGGTTGGGCATTTCATGCCACTTACACTCCTTACTCCCGTGGGGTCTCAATCCTTATAGCTAAGACTGCACCCTTTGTGTTAATCTCAGTCCGCACAGATCCACACGGTAGCTTTATTTTTCTACACTGCACACTATATGGTTCCCAATACTTAATTATGGCATTCTACATACCCCCCCCATATAAATCCAGCTTAATTACGGAAGGCCTACTATATATGGCTCAACACCCCAATATTCCCGCTATCTGGATGGGGGATTTCAATATGGTGCTGAATCCTAAGATAGACAGAACTCAACCCGGTCACGATGCCCACCCCCCAGACACCACCAGACTGGGACGCACACTAAAAGAATTCTCACTGACTGATGTCTGGAGATATGGACACCCTCATGATTTGGCGTACTCGTGCTTTTCGGCAACCCACTCTACTATGTCCCGCATCGACCTTATTTTAATCTCTGACATGCTACTCCCCCAACTAATCGACTCGGGCTATCACACTAGATCCCTCTCTGATCATGCCCCCTGCTGGGCAACAATGCAACTAACCCAACACGCTGGACCTCGGACCTGGCGTTTACACCCCTTCTGGTTATCAATGCTGAAAGACCAAGAGGAGACACATGCGGAATGGAAATTCTTCTTTAGAACTAATCAAAACACTGCCTCTGTGGGACACATTTGGGAATCATACAAATCATATGTCCGCATTATTCTAACCTCCCGTATAAACAGAATTAAAACTTCCTCCAACTTACTTCTTGA
The DNA here is from genome assembly GCF_042186555.1 of Aquarana catesbeiana. Lineage (NCBI taxonomy): Eukaryota > Metazoa > Chordata > Amphibia > Anura > Ranidae > Aquarana > Aquarana catesbeiana. The sequence continues at coordinate 932,931,837 of NC_133324.1, read as the reverse complement.
ACAGGCCTCTGATAGGATTGACACGTTAACAAAAGAATTTCACAAGGACCCCAGTCAGGAAAGAGCAGCAACACTTAGACTCCACACGAGACTACTAGATCAACTACACTACGATAAAGCTAAGCAGAAACTCTTCTTTCTGGGGCAACGCGTGTTCGAGCAAGGAGAACGCGCTGGCAAACTATTAGCATACCTAGCCCACCAGAACACTAACCCCCCAGTAGTGGTAACCCTGACGGGACCCCAAGATACCAAAATCTCAGACCCCCCTGAGGTGGCAGAAGCATTTCGCAAATATTACGCAGACCTATACTCTTCTAAGGTAACTGCCACTGCACAAGAAACTAGATCATTCCTGCAGGAAATCCCCTTTCCACAACTAACAGAATCCCAAATACAGGAACTAGAGGCTCCCCTCACATTAGATGAAATTACCCTGGCAATAGCCTCCCTGGCGCCGGGTAAGGCACCGGGAGGAGATGGTCTCCCGCTAGACTTTTACGCGGCATACTCAGAGATATTAACCCCTGAGCTCCTTAAATTATATAATCATATATTTGAAACTAAAACCCTTCCTGAAACCCTCCGTCAGGCGGTAATTATAGTAATCCCCAAGCCGGGCAAAGACCCCCAACTACCAGAATCATATCGCCCTATTTCACTTCTCCAAGCAGACATTAAAATATTAGCCAAAATACTAGCCATGCGCCTCAATAAAAGCATTCTCTCCCTTATCCACCCAGACCAGACAGGATTCATGCCAGGAAAAAACACAGCCATGAATTTAAGACGCCTCCACATGAATATTCAAGCAGAACACGAGAATGTGGGAGATAGAGCTGTGGTGGCGCTTGACGCCGCAAAGGCGTTCGACTCAGTGGAATGGGGATACCTCTGGGAGTGCCTCCGGAGATACGGATTTGGCCCCAATTTTATACAATGGATACAGTTACTATATTACTCCCCAACAGCAAAAGTGGTAGTAAATGGCTGGTTATCCGACCCCTTTCCACTGAGTAGAGGAACCCGCCAGGGCTGCCCGCTGTCCCCTTTGCTATATGCTCTGGCGGTGGAGCCTTTGGCTATCTCCCTTAGACATAATTCACATATACGTGGATTACGAGCGGGACCTCTGACGGAAACTCTAAGTTTGTACGCAGATGATATGCTTATCTATCTAGAGGACACTGGTCCATCTCTACAGGCGACCCTTCTCACTATTGAAGATTTTGGCAAATACTCAGGTCTAAGCATGAACTGGACCAAATCTCAGATTCTCCCCCTAGATATGACATCTCCAACACACAGAACGGCATCTCTCCCCTTGCAAAGAGTTGCGTCCATTAAATACTTAGGCATAGAAATCACCAGAGATCCACTGGAGTACACCACAAATAACATTGAACCACTCTTTTCATATCTAAAATCCCGAACACAAACCTGGGCAAGATTACCTCTTGGAGTAATGGGCAGAATTAATCTTTTTAAGATGATACTATTGCCAAAATTTCTTTATATACTATGGAACTCTCCAATTTCTATTCCCATTAAAACTTTTAAAATTATCGATAAAATCCTTAACTCTTTTGTCTGGGGCTCTAACAGACACAAACTTGCCTGGAATACACTTAAGAACCCAACTACTTCTGGGGGGGCCGCCCTTCCGGACATATACACGTACTATATAGCAGCACAGCTTTCACATTTCTACTACATCCACAAAACAGACGAAGAAAGATACCAAACCTTAGTATGTAGAAAAATTAATAAAGACTTATACTCCCCACTACAAGTACTCTTCAGAGGAGGTAACACCAAACACAAAAAAGAGGACCGCAACTTGCTACTATCCCAACACAGGCGCGTATGGGAGAGAGCTGTCAAGCTCATTGGAAATAATATCTTCCACTCACACACTCCATTGTGGTACAATCCACAACTGAGGGAACTCATGTCCTTGCCCGGAGCCACTATCTGGGCCGCGAAAGGAATAGTGTTCCTATTCCAGGTTATCACTATATTCGGTATGAGAAACTTTGAAACAATTTGTGAAGAGTACAACCTCTCTCCCCATATGCGATTCAGTTACATGCAACTGAAACATGCGCTTCACACACAATTTGCAAATGGCTTCCCCAACCCACAATCACTAACAATAGTGGACGTGATTACAGGTCCAGACCCAGAAAAACTCATCTCTACTCTATACACCACCCTACGCACCCAATCGGTAGATAAAATTGCTGACAATGCAAGGCTTAGATGGGAAAATGACATAGGACCAATAGAATGCTCTGACTGGGAAGACATACTGGAAAACGTTAAAATAACATCACCTAAAATTTCAGACCGCCTGACCCAACTATTTATTATACACAAATCCTATCTCACACCAGCTAGAATTGCCAAATATTCCCCACAACAAAGCCCGAACTGCCCCAGGTGCTCCAGTAACCCCTGCACATTCTACCACTTAATATGGCTATGTCCTGAAATACAAAAATACTGGACACAGATCATCAAATTCCTCCACGACCACATGGGATCACCGATCCAGCTAGAACCCAAACTATGCCTACTAGGCCTACTACCAGACACCATTAAAGAAAGATCCACAATCACATTTCTCAGTGAATCAATATTCCACGCTAGAAAATTGGTTGCTAAACACTGGATGGGCACAGACTCTCCTACCTTGCAGGCCTGGATTAGGGACGTGAATACGTCATTACCATACAAAAGGGCTATGTACAAACACAGGGGATGCCCGAATAAATACTATAAAATCTGGAACAAATGGCTGAACAATGACAAAACTTGCACTGATTAACCCCCGAAGCACTTTAAGAATTTTACTGAATCTCCCATAAATACCCCATTATGATATGTTATATAGAACCAGGATACAACCCCCACTCAATAAATGTCACAAACTGGATCCAATATCTAGAAATGCATTGATTAAAATTATGTAATACCGTTGGCTGCCACTTGTCTACCTATAAAATGTATAACCTTCCCATGTGTCTCCATGCCTTGTGGAAATACCCCCTCATGTGATTGTAAGTGTTGTACCATATCTGTATACTGACATAATTTTCTCAACAATAAACATGTTTTTTTTTTCATGAAAAAAAAAAAAAAAGGAGAGGTTCACCTTTGGGAACATGTTACGTGCTGATTTCTGGTGCAACACTTTACAGGCTCCAAAAAAATAACAATAATCCACATTTTAACCTGCAAAAAATGCGCAGTTATTATTATTTTTTTTTTTAGAAAAGTGAACTTATCCTTTAAAGAAGTTCCTGACATTGCTTTAAAAGAAGGAAGTGCTGAAATCACTAAATACAATCTGTTTTCTTTCCTTGGTATAAAAAAAAAAAAAAAACTAAGATACAGAATTCTTTCTGATGCCTTTAACCACGTGACCTCCGGAAGGTTTTACCCCCCCCCCATGACCATGGCGTTTTTTTACTATTCAGCACTGCGCTATTTTTTAGCTGGTAATTGTGCAGTCATGTGACACTGTACACGAATTAAATGTATGTCGTTTGTGTCACACAAATAGAGCTTTCTTTTGGTGGTATTTGATAATTTCTGCGTTTTTTATTTTTTGCTACATAAACAAAAAAAAAGTGACAATTTTGAAAAAAACAATATTTTGTACTTTTTGCTGTAATAAATAGCCCCAATTTTTTTTTGTTAAAAAGCAATTTTTTTCCTCAGTTTAGGCCGATACGTATTCTTCTACATATTTTTGGTAAAAGAAAATCGCAAAAAGCGTATATTGATTGGTTTGCGCAAAAGTTATAGCGTCTACAGAATAGGGGATAGATTTATGGCATTTTTATTATTAATTTTTTTTTTACTAGTAATGGCGACGATCTGCGATTTTTATCGGGACTGCGACATTATGGCGGACACATCGGATATTTTTGACACATTTTTGGGTCGATTGACAACTATACAGCGATCAGTGCTATAAAAATGCACTGATTACTGTGTAAATGTCCCTGGCAGGGAAGGGGGTTAACACTAGGGGGGCGATCAAGGGGTTAACTGTGTTCCCTGTGTGTGTGTTCTAACTGTAGGGGGAGGAGACTGACTATAGGAGATGACAGATCGTTGTTCCCAGCTCGTAGGAACTCACAATCTCTCTCCTCTCCTCACAGATCTGGGATTTGTGTGTTAACACACACGCGTCCCTGTTCTGCCTCTCGTGCCCGTGATCGCCCGTGGCCGGCGGTCATTGCGACCGCTGGTCCCGAGCATTGGCAACCCCGCTGTGCAGCAGGTACGTGCACGCCTGCTATCCCGCTTAAAGGGACCGATGTATAGCTACGACGGTTCGGGGGATTGTGCCGACCTGCCGCAGTATAAGGATGGCAGCTGGTCGGCAAGTGGTTAAATGATGTTCAGTTGGTACTAAGGGGTCCAAAGTGTGCCAAGAAAATATCCCCCCCACACCATTACACCCCCACCACCAGCCTGAACCGGTGATACAAGGCAGGATGGATCCATGCTTTCATGTTGTTTACACCAAATTCTGACCCCACCATCTGAATGTCTCAGCTGAAATCGAGACTCATCAGACCAGGCAATAATTTTCCAATCTTGTATTGTCCAATTTTGGTGAGAATTGTAGCCTCAGTTTCCTGTTCTTAGCTGACAGGAGTGGCACCCGGTGTGGTCTTCTGCTGCTGTAGCCCATCTGCTTCAAGGTTCGATGTGTTGTGTGTTCAGAGATTTTATTCTGCATACCTTGGGTGTAACGAGTAGTTATTTGAGTTACCGTTGCCTTTCTATCATCTCCAACCAGTCTGCCCCATTCTCCTCTGACATCATCAACAAGGCATTTTCCTCCACACAACTGCCGCTCACTGGATATTTTCTCTTTTTCATTCTCTGTAAACCCGAGAAATGGTTGTGTGTGAAAATCCCCAGATCAGCAGTTTTTGAAATACTCAGATCACCCCGTCCATCACCAACAACCATGCCACGTTCAAAGTCACCTAAATCCCCCTTTCTTCCCCCATTCTGATGCTCAGTTTGAACTTCAGCAGGTCGTCTTCACCACGTCTAGGTGCCTAAATGCATTGAGCGGCTGCCATGTGATTGGCTGATTAGCAATTTGTGGTACCGAGCAACTGAACAGGCGTACCTAATAAAGTGTCCGGTGAGTGTATATCTGCACAGAAGGCGGTGTGAGCTGTGCAGGCTTCAGCTGCTGGAGCCGTCTTGCCGTAGTCTTCAGCACCATGGACAGAGGCCTCTGCTCTAATGTGGTGCTCAGATTAATAAAGAATTAGACGGGCACCATGCCACGGAAATGGGGTGTACATCACCGCGCAAAACCCCTTTTTTTATTTAAATTATTCAAACTCGGATTAGTCACAGAATTTTTTTTTTATATTGTTTTTGAAGGTTGTTCACCCAAAATATCTCGATGTAATAAAGTACAGAGGATCCTCTACTTCTACCACAGCGGGTGGCACAGCTTGGTCAAGTTAAAGCAGTATTAAACCCAAAAAAGTAAAAATAGATAAGCAAAAAAAAAAAAAAAAATTTTTTTTAAAGCGCCCCATCCCTCTGTGCACGTGCGCAGAAGCGAACGCACACGTAAGTCACGCCCGCATATGTAAACCGTGTTGAAACCACACATGTGAGGTATCGCCGCGATCGTTAGAGCGAGAGCAATAGTTCTCGTATTAGACTTTCTCTGTATCTCTAAACTGGTAACCTGTAAAAATTCTTAAATGCGTCGCCTATGGAGATTTTTACCGTAGTTTGTTGCCATTCCACGAGCGTGCACAATTTTAAAGCGTGACATGTTTGGTATCTATTTACTCGGCGTAACATCATCTTTCACATTCTACAAAAAAAAATAGGGTTAGCTTTACTCATTTCATTTTTTGTGTATTATTCCCCAAATAATTGCTTTTAACCTCATGCCGACCAGCGCACAACAATATACGCCGGCACAAATGCACGGCTGGGCAAATGGGCGTACGGGTATGTCCCCTTTAAGATGCAGCATTGTGTGTGTGCACCCGCGTACTCCGTGACTGTGGGTCCCGCGGACTCGATGTCCACCAGTGTCCTGCGATCGTGTCACGGAGTGGAAGAACGGGACGATACCTATGTAAACAAGGCATTTCCCCGTTCTGCCTTGTGACGTGAGAGGGATCCACTGCTTCCTGTGATCGGCAGCAGTGATCGCTGTCATGTCCTAGGTAGCCCACCCCCCCCCACAGTTAGAATCACTCCCTAGGACACACTTGGCCCCTTGATCGCCCCCTAGTGTTTAACCCCTTCCCTGCCAGTGTCATTTATACAGTAATCAGTGCATTTTTATAGTACTGATTGCTGTATAAATGAGAATGATCCAAAAATAGTGTCAAAAGTGTCCGATGTGTTCGCCATAATGTCGCAGTCACGATAAAAATCGCAGATGGCCGCCATTACTAATAAAAAAAAAAAAATCATAATAAAAATGCCATAAAACCATCCCCTATTTTGTATACGCTATAACTTTTGCGCAAACCAATCAATATATGCTTATTGCGATTTTTTTTTTACCAAAAATATGTAGAAGAATACATATCGGCCTAAACTGAGGAAAAAATTGTTTTTTTTATATATTTTCGGGGGATATTTATTATAGTAAAAAATATTGCTTTTTTTTTTTCAAAATCGTCGTTCTTTTTTTGTTTATGGCTTAGTTTATTGTTTATTTGTTTATAGCGCAAAAAATAAAAACCGCAGAGGTGATCAAATGCCACCAAAAGAAAGCTGTATTTGTGGGAAAAAAAGGACGTCAACTTTGTTTTGGTGTAAGGTCGCACGACCGCGCAATTGTCAGTAAAAACGACGCAGTGCCGAATCGCAAAAAGTGCTCTGGTCAGGAAGGGGGGTAAAATCTTCCTGGGCTGAAGCGGTTAAAGACCGCTGTGCAAATACCGTGTGAAATAAAATATCGCAACAACCGCCATTTTTATTCACTGGGGGGGGGGTTCTAAGTAATTTTCTAGCAAAATATTTTAAAAAATATATATATATATATTTTTTTTTTACTTGTAAGCAACAAATGTCAGAAAAAGTCCTGGTCTTTAAATGGTTATATATACAAGAGGCGTGTTACTGGCCAGATACCAGGTGAGAACAGAGGGGGGGGGGGGGGAAGCCTAACAAACAAATGCAGCCACCCCATCTAATAATTGGTAAGCTGCAATATATAACATTTTTGGTTTTGGGTTTAATACCGCTTTAATGAATAGCTGCAAAAAAAAGTCAGTGTTGGAAGCGATCCTTTTTGCTCCCATGATGGGCACGTGACCGCCTCGATCCTCGCCCAGGTTTTGGATCAGGACTAGGATTGGACCATTTATGTCAAGTCGAAAAGCTGGCATGGTGCGCTTTAGCATGCCCTTTTCACCTCCCTTTGTGAAACATGCAAAGTGTTTTACGGCACAGCAGAGCAGCCGAACTGATGATGGCCTGCTGTCGGTCCTGCCGTGCGTTGATGCGTGGTGCGCTGCCACGTGCTGTGTTGCGTCAAGCTGGAAAAAAAGAGTGGTGCCTGCTCAACTTTTTTCCATAGCAAAGGAACGCATAGCAGTGCAATGCCCCTAGCGCAAACTGCTCTCATTCATATACCTTATTGTAACGGAACGTCCCACACTCCGCTTGAGTGCTTTCGTCATATACCGCTTCCTCCCAGTCTGAATATAGATATCAGATATTCCAACCGCTCACAAGCACAAAACAAGACGATACTTGCTTAGCTGCTGAACATGGACTCTTTTATTAGAACCAGAATACAAGTCTTATATACAGTAGAAGAGGAGGTTCCCCCCCTCCCTCCTGCTCATATTACTCTAACAATACAACTGTAACCAGAAACAGAATTAACTTGAGCTAATTAACTAATCCCTTAAAGCAGCCGATGTGACTCCATGTCCTCCTGAGCATTGTATGATTAATCAGGATTTCATCACAGGTCAGACTTGTGGTCACCGAGCTTCACACATTAGTATAAACACAGAACCCCTTCTCACAATAGCAGAAGCTAATTACAATTAACAATACAAACAGTGATCTCCCCCTCCTCCTCAGCCTAGTAGGCAACAAACTATAGTAGGAGTAGACTGTCCGGCTCCGACCCAGTTCTAGAGGCCAATGTGATCAGATCCCTCAACTAACATGTTGAGTTCAGAATCAAACAAACCAAGAATAGTCTTTACATATATCCTGGGAGATATTGTGGATAAATATTACTGTCCCGTTTGAAGTAATCCAAGATATATTTTCTCAGTCACCCTGTGCCAGGATGGCACAGGGTGACTCAGACAAAAGAGGTGCACGGGGAGCTGAAACATGGGTTTCCCAGCCTTTCCAAGGGATTCTTGGTTCCACGGGCCCTCCCGTCACATGTATTTTTACAGGTCCTAGCATGGGTGTGCATTGACGTCTGACCTCTGCCTGTGCAGTAAAGCGGGCATTACCACTCTTTTTGTGCAATAGTGTGTGTTGCATTAAGGTAGCCCGCTGACTTTAAATGGCGCCCTTAATGAGCCTCTGAACACAAAAAAAAATCCTGTCCTTCTTTTAGGTAACGCAGCACAACACAATGCATGTACAATCACATGTGTTGGTTGGCACTTTATATTTGTATTGGAGTCCCATTCAGAATGAATTGTAATGCATTTACAACACACACACACTATATTGCCAAAAGTATTGGGACGCCTGCCTTTTCATGCACATGAACTTCAATGGAATCCCAGTCTTAGTCCGTAGGGTTCAATATGGAGTTGGCCCACCCTTTGCAGCTATAACAGCTTCACCTCTTCTGGGAAGGCTGTCCACAAGGTTTAGGAGTGTGTCTATGGGAATGTTTGACCATTCTTCCAGAAGCGCATTTGTGAGGTCAGGCACTGATGTTGGACGAGAAGGCCTGGCTCGCAGTCGCCGATATAATTCATCCCAAAGGTGTTCTATTGGGTTGCGGTCAGGACTCTGTGCAGGCCAGTTAAGTTCCTCCACCCCAAACTCGCTCATCCATGTCTTTATGGACCTTGCTTTGTGTACGGGTGCGCAGTCATGTTGGAACAGGAAGGGGCCATCCCCAAACTGTTCCCACAAAGTTGGGAGCATGAAATTGTCCAAAATATCTTGGTATGGTGACGCCTTAAGAGTTCCTTCACTGGAACGAAGGGGCCAAGCCCGCCCCCTGAAAAACAACCCCGCATCATAATCCCCCCTCCACCAAATTAATTTGAGGTGGAGGAACTTGAATGGCCTGCACAGAGTTCTGACCTCAACCCGATAGAACATGTTTGGGATGAATTAGAGTGGAGACTGTGAGCCAGGCCTTCTCATCCAACATCAGTGCCTGACCTCACAAATGCACTTCTGGAAGAATGGTCAAACCTTCCCATAGACACACTCCTAAACCTTGTGGACAGCTTCCCAGAAGAGTTGAAACTGTTATAGCGGCAAAGGGTGGGCCAACTCAATATTGAACCCTACGGACTAAGACTGGGATGCCATTAAAGTGCATGGCGTCCCAATACTTGTGACAATATAGTGTATATAACAAAGAACGAAGTAGACCAGGGATATGCAATTAGCGGAACTCCAGCTGTTGCAAAACTACAAGTCCCATCATACCAACATACCCAGTTCTTCAAGTTATCATTTACTACCCCAACAGGTGTAAGAGGCCCTTGGTCTTGCAGGCATCAGTCTGCTTACGTTTTTATTTAATCATGCCTTGGTGAACCCTGGACTTTTATTGTGATTCTACTTTGTGACACCAATGTTATTATCATGTTTGGACATTACCTTGTTTTGCAATTATCTTGTTTACTATTGATACCAGCATTTTATATTATTCTAAATGTAATCAATAAAAATCCTATTAATTCACCAATTCTTTCTTTTGCTAGCACATGCTTCATATAAAGTCCCAATATCCCCCTTCCCCCTTGTTCCCCTCTTTTTGAATGCCTCTGGGTGTCATTGCTTGTGGCTGTCAGAGTTTTGCTATGCCTCATGGGACTTGTAGTTCTGCAACAGCTGGAGGTCCGCGAATTGCATATCCCTGCATGTAGACTATGGGTGCCGCTCCGAGCAATCGTCCTGCGATATCCCAGTGACACACATCGAGTGTAGGTGCTGACGAAGCCCTGTGGGCAGGACGAAACGCGTCGGTGGGAATGCACTGGGAGGAGTGGGGCTGAAGCCGCTTCTACTCTTCCTTACACCTGGGCTGTCCCCTCGGAGTGCGGCGGTCCATCCTCCTTCCTTCTATGTGTACAACGCATATATCGTGCACTGCGAGGACATGGTAAGATAGGGGTTTTAGGGGTCGTTCACACTATAATGCATGCGCCCTGTTGTGCGCCATGTAGGGGCAAGTGAGATATATATACGTTGTTACAACACATCACGTTGTTTACTTTTTTTAACTTTATTGAAATCGCAGAACGACAAACCATTCAACCCTGCTTTAAGATATGGTGTGAAGACACGGTGCTGTGCGAACACACTTCAATGCAGCATTTTGGTGTGACCAGGGCACATAGAAAACAGTTGCTTTGAGCCTGTGTTGATCCATAGAAATCAATGCAGCTCAATAGACATGGTGGGAACCAGCCCCCAATGTGCGTATAAAGATGCCTTCCTGCCTTCCTGGCAGCCATGGTCCTGGATCAAATATGGGGCCTTTTGTACTGATGTATTAGCCAATACAAGGCACAAAATTATTGAAGAGAAATCAGTATAAAGCCCCTTCTTACACATTGTAATAAAAACCTTTCCTCCGAAGCCTTGCATTCGATATTTTACAGGATAATGAGAGCCAGATACAAGAACACATGGGGATCAGCCTCTTTCCAAGACAAATAACGTGCCATTTAAACTACCATTAATGTCCTTTTTCTTTTGGCCTTTTTCCTCTTTGAAATTAGATATTTTTTTTTTTTAATCTTTATTTTGATTGGATAAAAAAAAAAAAAAAAAAAATGAACCACTTCAGCCCCGGAAGATTTGGCCATTTTTTGCGATTCGGCACTGCGTCGTTTTAACTGACAATTTCGCAGTCGTGCGACGCTGTACCCAAACAAAATTGACGTCCTTTTTTCCCCACAAATAGAGCATTCTTTTAGTGGTATTTGATCGCTTTTGCGGTTTTTATTATTTGCGGTATAAACAAAAAAAGAGCGACAATTTAAAAAAAGAAAAACACAATATTTTGTACTTTTCGCTATAATAAATATCCCTATTTTTTTTTTTTTTAAAAAAGCTAATTTTTCCCCAGTTTAGGCCGATATGTATTCTTCTACATATTGTTGGTAATAAGAAAAACGCTATTGCGCTATATAAAAAGACTGACAATTTAAAAAAAAAAAAAAAAAAGCAATATTTTTATACTGTTTGCTATAATAAATATCCCCCAAAAATATATAAAAAATATATTTTTTTTCTCAGTTTAGGCTGATACGTATTCTTCTACATATTTTTGGTAAAAAAAAAAAAAAAAATTGCAATAAGCGTATATTGATTGGTTTGCGCAAAAGTTATAGCGTCTACAAAATAGGGGATAGATTTATAGCATTTTTATTTATTTATTTATTTTTTATTAGTAATGGTGGTGATCTGCGATTTTTATCCTGACTGCGACATTATGGCGGACACGTCGGACACTTTTGACACATTTTTGGGACCATTGGCATTTATACAGCGATCAGTGCTATAAAAATGCACTGATTACTGTATAAATGTCACTGGCAGTGAAGGGGTTAACACTAGGGGGCGATCGAGGGGTTAACTGCGTTCCCTGGGAGGTGATTCTAACTGAAAGGGGAGGGGACTGACTAGAGGAAGTGAGGGATCGTGGCTAATAGCACCCCCATCAAATCATTCTTTGCAGCTATTACCTTTTGTACCACCACCCCCTCCCTTTAGAATGTAAGCTCTACGAGCAGGGCCCTCCTGTACCTTTTGTATTGAACTGTACTGTAATTGTGTTGTCCCCCTTATACATTGTAAAGCACTGAGTAAACTGTTGGCGCTATACAAATCTCGTATAATAATAATAATAATAATAGGAACACACAATCTGTCACTTCTGCCAGAACAGAACAGGGAAGTGTGTATGTTTACACACACTTGTCCCTGTTCTGTGTCTCCTGCTCACGATCGCTCATGGCTGGCGATCATCGCGACTGTCGGCCACGAGCATCGGCACCCCCGCTGTGCAGCGGGCGCATGTGCGCCCCTGCTATCCCGATCCCACAAGCCGACATATAGCTACGACAGTTCGCAGGATTGTGCCGACCTGTCGCAGTATAATGACGGCGGCTGGTCGGAAAGCGGCTAAACCAAAAAATATATAGTGACATAGTGATAACAGTATGGGTCCCGCTTCTGGTGAAAGCCCAGCGCTGACAACACAAATAGAAAACTGTGGTATAGCAAAGGTGCGGTCAGGATCATGTTGTTACGTTTACTACCCTGCAGTAGAGCGATCAGAAAGCGAGGCTTGAAGCGCTCGTGGAGTGGAGAGTGGAAGGGATGAGCTAAAGGACGGTCTATGTGGACAGCTTTACCCCAGATGCCTGCATACTTAGATGTGCCTGTTATAATCATCAACCGTGTGAGTTGCTAAATGTTGTACCTTCATTAAATGTAACCATATTGCTACACTTAGAGGTGCCTCTCTTCTCTTTTATACTCTGTTGTGATGCTACTTGTATATCAAGACATCGCTTGTATATCAAGTCAAAATTTATTTAAAATGTTGCTTGTCTTGCAAAACGCTCTCAAACCAAGGTTTTACTGTATAAGTGAAATAAGATCTCTCATCCATCAAGTTCAAACCTTAGTTCAGTTGAGTCCTATTGGGGCAGTAAAAATGTGTGGTTGAGCCACAATTCTGAAGTGGCTCTCATAAGATAACGCAAAAGAAACCTTTGACCGGAATTAAAGCCCAATTATTATTTATTGTTATACAGGATTTTTATAGCGCAGCACTTTACAATGTAGAGGAGGGACAGTACAATCACAGTACAGTTCAATACAAAAGGGACGGGAGGGTCCTGCTCGTGGAGCTTACAATCTAAAGGGAGGGGGGGAGGTGGTACAAAAGGTAATAGCTGCTGGGGGTGATCTGATGGAGGGGGGTTAGGTACAGTTGTTAGGTGGGTGTGGGATAGGCTTCCCTGAATAAGTGAGTTTTCTCCTCTAAAGGTGGACGGGTTAGGGGCTGACCGGACATACTGGGGTAGGGAGTTCTAGAAGATGGGAGAGACTCTGGAGAAGTCCTGGAGGCAGGTGTGGGAGGAGGTAACAAGGGAGCATTAGAGCAGGAGGTCCGGGGAGGAGCAGAGGGGACAATTTGGGCGATATCTGCAGATGAGGTTGGTGGTGTAGCTGGGGGCGATGTTGTAGATGGCCTTGTATGTTGTGGTTAGTATTTTGAATTTTACACGGTGGGGGAGGGGAAGCCAGTGAAGGGATTGGCAGAGAGGGGCAGCAGTCACCGATCGGTTAGTGAGGTGTATTAGTCTAGCAGCAGCATTCATAATAGACTGAAGAGGAGATAGTCTGTGTAAGGGTAGGCCAATGAGGAGAACGTTGTCGTAGTCGAGGCGGGAGCCAAGGAGCGAATACGTTGTTTTGTGGTGTCGTTCGTCAGGAAGGGGTGAATTCTGGAATCGTTGTGGAGGTAGCAAGATGTAGCCAGTGATTGGATGTGGGGGCTGAAGGAGAGGTCAGAGTCAAGGATTACACCCAGCACCCTGGGTTGTGTGGAGGAACCAATGGTTGACCAATTTCGAGATTCCCCTTATTTGCCTCTTCCCTCCATTGGAGCACCCTCTGACTCTTTAATGAAAAATAAAAATCTGTGTACATGTTTTTCCAGGTGTCTTTGGCCTTTGGTTTGGTCCAGAGACATCACAGGCCCTCTTCACATGCAGAGACAGGCAACAGGTGATAGCATTGGATTGGATACTAGGCATGTGCGATTTGTTTCTTTATGAATCAAAACTCAGGCAACATTTTTGTTATTCTGAGAATTTATACTGTATGAATCTACAAATCACGGTAACAACTTTCAACTAATCTGAAATAAATTGTACCGAAACAATGAATTAGTTTGTATTTATTCGTATTCATTTGTTTCATTCGGACCTTTTGATAATGTTGAAGCATCTGAAATAACGTAATGACATAACAAATGATCTGAACTGATTCGGATCCATTTCGTTTTTTTTATATTGAATTACCATTTTTCGTTATTATAAAAAAATGCACTACATATGAAGTGGAAACATATTGCAGTAAATACAGGAAGGTAAAAAAGTGAAATAAGATGATGATTCCTACTTATTGTGTTTGGGTTGGATGGAGGTGGATCAATCACAATCTCTTAATCATAACATAACGAATTAATCCAAAATGAATTTCGCTCCATTCATTATGTTATGATTCAGAGATTCTGATGGATCCACCTCCATCCAACCCAAACAACCCAGTGCATAAGTAATCTACCGAAATTACAAATTAACAAGTTAAAACAAATATATCCGATCTTCCAAAATACTAATCGATTTGCATTAATGAATAGAAGAAACCAATCCGAATATACGTATATTCGTTATGTTACATTATTTCGGATGCTTCAAACAGTAACAAAAGGCCAAAACTATCGCATCATGTCATCTGAATGAAACAAATGACTATGAAAGAATTAGTTAATTGCATTATAATTTATTTTGGATTTGCTGAAATTCATTACTATTGTGACTCGGAGATTTGGATGCCTCCGAATCTCCAAATAATGAACATTTCATTCAAATTTTGATTCATAACGAAAACCACTTGCACATCTAGTTACCAGTTATTGGAGCCTGTAGAGTCTTTTGTTACTTTCATACACACCCTGTAGACCAGTCTTTCTCAACCTTTTTAACCCAAAGTAACCCTTGAAAAAAAAAAAATTCAGGTGTCTTTGGTCTGGTCTGGAGACATCATAGGTCATCTTCATCAGCTTCTTGATTAAGGAGTGTGGGGATCTCAAATACTGCAGAGAGAGAGGCACCATCTATGAACATTGGATAATCCATGTAACGACTTGGTGCTGCTTTTCACAGCATTCTCCATTGCAGGGGACAGCTCTAGAGAGAATGTGAGAGAAGCTGGAAAAGCTGGAACCTTGGGAAAGATCACGTGGTCTCTGGCTACCAGTCATTGGAGATGGTAGAGTCTATTGTTAATCTTCATACACACTCTGTAGACCAGCCTTGTTCGACCTTTTTACCCCAGAGGAACCCTTGAATAAATTTCAAGCCTTGGAGGTCCATGGTAAAAGCAGTTCATGGGGGTTGGTGAGAATGATCCTTACAGTGGTGGTCAGATTGCCACC
Source organism: Aquarana catesbeiana (assembly GCF_042186555.1). Classification (NCBI taxonomy): domain Eukaryota; kingdom Metazoa; phylum Chordata; class Amphibia; order Anura; family Ranidae; genus Aquarana; species Aquarana catesbeiana. The sequence continues at coordinate 932,916,404 of NC_133324.1, read as the reverse complement.
CTTACAGACAAATATATTATCGGTATCATATTGACTCTGCCAAGGGGTGTTGGCCCAAGAAGTACTCAGGCGCCATCAGATGTAAAGCCAATCAGTCACAGTTCAAGGAACCCCTATCCACCTCTGGAGATACCTCAGGGTTCTACTTAACCTTGGTTGAGAATGGCTGCTGTTACATTCCAAAATGCTGAGCAGGTAGGTTGCATGTTCGCATTTCAAAGCTTCATTTTAGTTTCAACAGGAATGTCCCTTTAATGATTGGGGATCTTTTTATCCTGTAAGGCAGGCTTTAGTGTGAAGACATGCAGATCACATGCACGTTATATAGAGCAGAGCATACAGAGAAATGGCCAGGTCTGCTTCAGCTTAAGAAGGTCTTTAAAGTTCTCCTTTTATAGTGACAGACGTTTCGTAACGGCAGTAAAAGGGGAAAGAATTCAGATTAAAGTCCAGTGTTGGTGTTGTGCTCTGTATCCATGTGGAAGACAGAATGCTTGGCTTTTCCTCTTCATAACATTAACAGTAACCTTTTGCCCGCCACAGTTGGGAGGTGGAATAACATTGTTGTTATCACATCATTTAGGATGCATTCACACCTGAGCGCCATGTTTTTGAGAATTTTTTCAGGCATTTTTGAGTGTTTTTGTACAGCCTTTTTAAAGCATTTTTGAGCTGTGTTTGTACTCTTTTTAAATCATAATGGCAACAGAAACTATCCAAATGACCCTGATCAAAAGTTTAATTACCCCAGTTCTTAATACCGTGTATTGCCCCCCTTATCATCAATGACAGCTTGAAGTCTTTTGCGGTATTTGTGGATGAGGCTCTTTATCTTCTCAGATGGTAAAGCTGCCCATTCCTCTTGGCAAAAATCCTCCAGTTCCTGTAAATTCTTGGGCTGTCTTGCATTAACTGCATGTTTGAGATCTCCCCAGAGTGGCTCAATGATATTGAGGTCAGGAGACTGAGATGGCCACTCCAGAACCTTCACTTTATTCTGCTGTAACCAATGACAGGTCGACTTGGCCTTGTGTTTTGGATCATTGTCAATGTCCAAGTACGTCCCATGCGCAGCTTCCTGGCTGATGAATGCAAATGTTCCTCCAGTATTTTTGATAACATACTGCATTCATTTTGCCATCAATTTTGACCAAATTTCCTGTGCCTTTGTAGCTCACACATCCCCCAAAACATCAGCGATCCGCCTATGGGTTTCACAGTAGGAATGGTGGACCTTTCTTCATAGGCCTTGTTGACTTCTCCAAATGAAGTGTTTATGGTTGTGGCCAAAAAGCTCAATTTTGGTCTCGTCACTCCAAATGACTTTGTTCCAGAAGGTTTGAGGCTTGTCTCTGTGCTGTTTGGCGTATTGTAAGTATGATACTTTGTGGCATTTGCATAGTAATGGCTTTCTTGCGACTCGACCATGCAGCCCATCTTTCTTCAAGTGCCTCCTTATTGTGCATCTTGAAACAGCCACACCACATGTTTTCAGAGAGTTCTGTATTTCACCTAAAGTTACCATATTTATCGGCATATAACACGCACGTTTTTCCCCTTAAAATCAGGGGAAAATCGTGGGTGCATGTTATATGCCGATCCCCCGCCAATCTCCGCTGATTGTGAGTGGAGCGGAGCGATAGCGCCGAGATACACATAGCCGAGTGTACTCAGCTCTTCTCGGCTCCGCTCACAGTCATGCCCAGTCCCGCCATTGGACCTGTGTTTTGTCCATCATAGGGCGGGACTGGGCGTGACTGTGAGCGGAGCCGAGTACACTCGGCTATGTGTATCTCGGCTCCGCCCAGTCCCTGCGATCTCAGTGGCGCTCGCTCTGCTCCGCCGAGTCCCTCCGCAGCGCCATATTTAAATCTGGAGAAGGCTGCACTGGGGCAAGGCTGCAAGGCTGCACTGACAAGGCTGCACTGGGGCAAGGCTGCAATGGACACTGGGGAAGGCTGCACTGACAAGGCTGCACTAACAAGGCTGCACTAACAAGGCTGCACTGACATGGCTGCAAGGCTGCACTGGGGCAAGGCTGCACTGAGAAGGCTTCAATGACACTGACAAGGCTGCAGATGGAAACTGATAAGGCTGAATTGATGGGTATTTAAATGTAAGTTTTTTTCCCTTAAACTTCCCTCCTAAAAGTTTTTTTCCTTAAAATTCCCCCCTAAACTTGGGGGGTGTGTTATACGCCGATAAATACGGTATTTGTGGGTTTTTCTCTGCATCCTGAACAATTTTCCTGGCAGTTGTGGCTGAAATTGTAGTTGGTCTACCTGACCGTGGTTTGGTTTCAACAGAACCCCTCATTTTCCACTTCTTGATTAGAGTTTGAACACTGCTGATTGGCAGTCTCAGTTCCTTGGATATCTTTATATATCCCTTTCCTGTTTTATACAGTTCAACTACCTTTTCCTGCAGATCCTTTGACAATTCTTTTGCTTTCCCCATGACTCAGAATCCAGAAACGTCAGTGCAGCACTGGATGAAAGATGCAAGGGTCTGTCAGGAGTCCAGAAACTCATTGACCTTTTATACACACACACTAATTACAAGCAAACAGATCACAGGTGAGGAGGGTTACCTTTAATAGCCGTTCAAACCCCTTTGCGTCAACTTGTGTACATGTTATTAGGCCAAAATCACCAGGGTATGTAAACTTTTAATCAGGGTAATTTGGGTAGTTTCTGTTGCCATTATGATTTAAAAAGGAGAAAACACAGTTGATTGATAATAAATGGCTTCAGCCAAACACTAACCATGAGTGAAATAAATGTTTTTGTGTTATCAAATTTTTCTGAAAAACGGATAAGAAATCATAAATTCTGCCAGGGTATGTAAACTTATGAGCACAACTGTATTTTTTTATTATTTATTTACTTATTATTATTTTTTGTTTCGGGTTAGGATCAGGCTTAGAGGTTAAGGGTTTTTGTTGCTATGTTTTTCAGCTTTTCCATCTGCTTTCATTTATTATTTATTTTTTAATTATTTATTTATAAATGTTTTTACTTTTTTTGTAAGGGGTTAAGGGACAGGGTTAGAGATTAAAGGTTATGGTTAGAGGTTAATTCATTCATTTATTTGATTATTATTTATTTACTTATTAATATTTATTTTGTTGGTAATGGTTAAGATTGGGGTTAGGGGAAAAGATTAGGGCATGGGTGCTCAACTTGTGGCCCTCCAGCTGTTGCAGAACTACAAGTTCCATCATGCCTCTGCCTTTGGAAGTCATGCTTGTAACTGTCAGCCTTGCAATGCCTCATGGGACTTGTAGTTCCACAAAATCTGGGGGACACAAGTTGAGCACGCATGGATTAGGGTTAGAAGTTAATATTATGGTTAGGGGTTAGGATTAGGGTTAGGGGCTAATATTGGGGTTGGGGTTAGGGTTATTGTATTTATTTATTTTTTTATTCTATTTATTATTTATTTATGATTATTATTTGTTTATGTATTTAATTATTTATTAATATTAGTAGTAGTAGTATTTATTTTTATTTAATTATTTCAGTTGAGCAGTAAAACGCTTAAAAATGCATGACCAAGCATGGTAAAATGCTCAAAAATGCATTCTCCTCCAGCATTTTGGAGCTTCGAACTTCAAGCTACAAAACACTGAGGTGTGAATGGGGCCTTATGCCGCGTACACACGGTCGGACTTTACGGCAGACTTTGCCCAGCGGACTTTTCGACTGACTTTATGACGGACTTTCTGAATGAAGTCCGTCGAATTCGTACGTGATGACGTACGACTGGACTAAAACAAGGAAGTTCTTAGCCAGTAGCCAATAGCTGCCCTAGCGTGGCTTTTTGTCCGTCGAACTAGCATACAGACGAGCGGACTTTTTGACCAGACTCGATTTCGACGGATTGATTTAAAACATGTTTCAAATCTAAGTCCATCCAACTTTTGAGAAAACAAAGTCCGCTGGAGCCCACACACGATCGAATTGTCTGACGAAATCCAGTCCGCCGGGCAAAGTCTGCCGTAAAGTCCGCTCGTGTGTACACGGCATAAGACACACTAATGAGGGCGTTGCCCTGGAGATGAGGGAAGAGAGAACTGTTGTCTTTTTTAAGTGACTCCAAGTGAGTCCACCCCTGGATTCTTAGATGGCCGTCTGCTTCTCCAGAGCAAAATCTCACCACCACAATTTCTGGCCCTGCTTCTGTCCATTTAGGAGGTTTGGGTGCTCCTGTCCACCTTTGTATGTTTCAGCTCCTTCTAAAAAAAAATCAGCAGGGACAGTGGGGGCTCTTCATAGTTGGCACAGCGGAGGTGCAGCTCTGGGACCCCAGCAAAGAGATCTCACCAACAGATTCCCCGAGAGATAGAAGAAATTTTCAGATGGCTTCACTCTTCCCCATCTACTAAACACTGAAATATCACTTTTGGGTTGAAACGTTTTTTAAAGACCCTATTGGGTAATAAAGTACAAAGACCACAGAAATCTACAGGAGAGGTCGGTGAATACTTATCGGTGGTCAGTGGATGTCTACAGGGATAAAAGTCCTCCATTTGGCACCCAATTGGGCAATGCTGACTCGGCCAGGGTAATTTGGAGGCTGGTTCGTGGAGATGAACAACTGTTGGGGAACTGGAGGCTGAGTGTTCCACAAAGCTTGATGCCTATGCAAGATGGCAGTGACCGGGATCTGGATATACTACAGTAGATGGACTTTTTTTTGTAAGTCTTGTCCAAGAGGACCATACAGGCTCCAAAGGTTGGGTCATCATATTGATGGTGTTCTGGAACCCTCAGTTCCTCTCCTCTATGTTCTCTCTTTGCATTGCTGGCTTTTAGCTCCACAGTCTACCTGTCCCCAAATAACACACTACTATACAATATGGATTTTAATGTATTTTTACACAATGATAAGGTTGTGTATGTTAAGCTGATCTCTTTCTATGGAGATGCTCTTTAACTGCAATGTACTTTGGGGTCCCTGGTTCACGTTTATTTATCTCTCACAGCAACCAGAACATTCGAGAAAGTAAATGTGGTCAGAGAACACAGTGAAATAAAGAATTATGAAGAGAAAGATTACAGATTCTTACCTGCTTCTGTTCTGCATATACTAAAACCAGCCATTCCAGTAACTCCTTCAAAATAGCAACTGAGGGAAGTGGGAAGTGTCAGCCTACTTTAATCACTTGATCAACCCCAATGCTGTGTAGCATAATCCCGTAGCAGCCCCGGGTAAATACAGCCCTCTTTCCCCACTTTGAGCCAGAAGAGGAATTAAGAAAATGTTGTGTGCCTGGCTATGAGTGCTCTAAGAAACAGTCTAGGCTTTCTTTTTAGGGTTTTTATTGGGAACTATGAACTGGGACAGGAAGGAGAACAGAATACCCCAAAAAACTGTAGAACTGGACATCTTGAAAACTTCTTGGCTTTCTGGCTGCGCAGTACAAAGGTAAAAGTCCCACAGGATCTCTATGTTGATAGTGACTAGTACTCCATCCAGAGTTTAAAAGCTACACACAATCACTGACTCCCCAGCGATGGGGTTGCCACAGGATAATCGGTTGCCTCCTGCTGATATCAGGCTTGTCCTAGTGAGGGAGATGTAGACTCACACCAACTTAGGACAGCTGGACTCTTTTCCACCAACTTCCTCCTTGTTCTCTCCAGTGAACTTCTCCAGACCCAACTTGATCCCTGGACTTAAGCTTGCAAACAGGCCCCCCATCTAAGCCTAGCTGGGACCTTAGTATCTTCCTGATGGATCCTTCTAGAGCCCCTGCACAGAGGTCTCCAGCAGCAGGACTGGACCCAGGAACTCTGCTGCTGCTGTTACTCAGCCCTCAGACGATTTATGATCTCTGTCACCACCTTATGGGCACACCTCCCCAGGGATTGGTTGGAGCCCCATAAATATTCAGGCTGCTTGCTCTGTTCTTCTTCCCACTATACTTCTAGAATCCTCTAGAAGACAGGGGGTAGTAACAGAGCAACAGTGTGAAACACTGAGCATCTCTAATTAATCAACCCCTTGCTCTTCTAATTACAGTGGAGCCAACTAAACTTAGCAGCCTACTATTCACTAGAAGGGTGCTACATCTGTAATAACGGAAGCATGGAGCCAGTCACATGCATAGGGAGTAAGATTCCTGGGGTGATTTTTACACACAATAATGCTGTTATAAAGGTAAGTGGGAAATTGTAATACTTTTTGAAAAATCACAGCGGTGAGCTGACCACAAAATTACTTTGGTAGTAATTCTATGAGTCAGTTTGTGTCTTTTTTTAACAAAAGTGGAGTATCCCTTTAAATGTACAGGCGCAGGGACCGTGCTATCCGATGATTGTGATATTTTATAGTAATGACTGGATTCTGCTAATCTCCCATATTTCACAGCAGGTCCTCCCCATATGCTGTGTTTTTTATATATATATATATATATATATATATATATATATATATATATATATATATATATATAAAAGCTTTGATGTGAGTCCAGGAGGAGCTGTTATGCATTAGACCTGCAGCACAGGGGAGAATGTGAGATGTCTGTGTGTGTTAACTTCTTCACTTGCAAATTTCATCCAACACATCAACCACACCGGCAATGCCAAAAAGTGGACTAGGACTGTTCATATCTGTGGCTTAGTTCTTAGCGCTGTGGCCTTGCAATACTAGGGTCCTGGGTTGATTTCCGATTAGGGTCACCCTCACTTAAGCTAACATTTACATGGCCAAAGTACCGTACTTCATTCACTTGGCAGCAGAACTTGCAAGCCCTAATTATCGTTCAGGCTTATGTGTTTCGGCAAATCTTAGTAACTTCAGAAATCTAACTCAATGTAGCTGGGACCCCCAAAATACACACCATCTTCATCATTTTGGCACCTGACTTCACTGTATAACAGTGGTTCCCATGGACCGACCATGAGTGGACTAATTAACATTTAAGACAAGGTTTGATGACTTAAAAATGATAAATATTGCATGATCGTGTCAAAAGATAGATGTCTGTACTCAACACCAAGTTCACGAAGCATGGTGATGTGCTTTCACCAAAAATTATTAATGTAGAGCAAGAGAAGAGGGTGAATAAGATATGCACATATAGCAATAGAGTTATTTTGTCCTAACCCATCCATCATTGCAACACTGGTCTTCTCACTGAAGAACAATATATTCCTCCATGGACCATGGATGGTCACTCCCAGGAACTTTCTAGTCAACATATCTGCCTGATCTGCTCAGCACTGAAACCCTTCAATTGGCAGGCCTTGCACTACAAGAACCAAAAAGGAAACAAAACAAAGAAAAAGAAAAAGAAAAGCCTCTCCTGCAAAACCAAGCACCAATATTGGTTGTCTCACAAAATTACAGATAAAGTACACCTATTCTGGTGCTGCTGCTGTAGCCAAAGACAACTAGCTTATATATACCAAGAATCCAAGTATCACTACCGAGACTCAAAAAAGTGGCTACCTTTGCAGCAGAAAATTAAGACCACTTGGTTCAAAGAATACAAAATTTATTGATTAATAATGATAAATCAATTAATTCATCATAAGTGAAAAATGCAATACAACTCCATACAATATTGTTCACGGGTCTCATACTGGAGATGGGTGACCCAGAAAATCTAAAATTATATACAGACACAGACAAACACGACAACACGCAAAACAATCTGATCCTAAGATTGGTCAATGGCTTAGGATCAGGTCTTCTCTCCCTGGATCCTAAGCCATTGACCAAAAGTCAATCTGATCCTGGCCCAGTACGGATCTGGGAAAACACTGGAACATTTTGACTAATGGCCCTGGTTTGAAAACGATCGTTAGAGAATCACCAAATATGGTAGCCAGGAGGGCTAGGAATTTGGGTAACATTCTAATTCATTCTGAATTTACCAAAGAGTCGAACCCAACCTGGTTATCTGAGTATCCCAGAAGCAAAGGGATGTTCCCGTGCAACAGGTGCCAAATTTGCCCTTTTGTAGACAGAACATCCAATTTTGGTGATGCCAGGGGGGAACGCATGTTTGAGATACGAGATCTCATTAACTGCTCTACAAGCAAGGTGATTTACTTACGAGGCTGGAGGTAACTAAAATCACTCTGACAACCAGAGCTTAAGTACCCAGACAGGATACACAACCAGAGAGGAGACAAGTATCCAGGGCAACCAATGGAGCGGTAAGACGCCTATACACTATACAGTGCATGTACCTGTCCACTGGAGTAGGAGATGACTATGCAAGAGATGAAACAAGTGCTTGATGAACTTGTACACTAGTAAGTCTGCCTAAGTGGAAGCTACAAATGATCAATTCATAGATAGTTGATCCTGCCGCTATTGATAGCCGTGTGAGAATTATTTTTGGGACCAAAAATCCCCCCCCCCCCCCCCATTACGGGCCTTTTTTTAGCATCTTTCTCCCCTCAGAACTGTGTAATAGTCTACACATTGATGTGTCATACGCCGGATGCCTCTTCTTATGGTCAATATACGGTACATGAAGTCCCCACTTGTTCCTTTTTTGAGGGAAATTCATTTAAATGAATGAGTTGCTATTTATCAACAACAGCATTGATTTCCATGTACCAGGAACATGCAAGTGACTTTTTAAGATCAGTGTCTTTTAATTAGTGATTTAATTTCACATGTGTATGCAATTTAAGGATTCCCCATCTTTGCAGTTAGGTGAATCACACATAGGGATGTACACATGTATTTGATCACCAAACAGTTATTTCACCTTCCCCCGGGGATTAGTCACAGAAAATCAGCATAGCATGGTGAAATTTTTGGGCAATGCCATATCACCTTCTCTATGGAATTTTCTAATGTTTAATTTCTATGTAATATTGCTGTTCTCTTTTCCTGCGAGTAAAAGCTTATGAGTCGGCGTCCGGACTTGTCTTGTGTGTATGTGTGGGAGTGGGGTGTCCTTTCCTTGTCAATTTTACATTAGGGCAGTGTAAGTGTTTTGCGTGTTGTCGTGTTTGTCTGTGTCTGTATATAATTTTAGATTTTCCGGGTCACCCATCTCCAGTATGAGACCCGTGAACAATATTGTATGGAGTTGTATTGCATTTTTCACTTATGATGAATTAATTGATTTATCATTATTGATCAATAAATTTAGTATTCTTTGAACCAAGTGGTCTTAATTTTCTGCTGCAAAAGGTAGCCACTTTTTTGAGTCTCGGTAGTGATACTTGGATTCTTGGTATATATAAGCTTGCACTACAAGCTTTGCTTTGGGCTCCTCCAGCCATTTCTGCAGGGCAATTGGGACCAATCGGTCAAAATTAGGAAAGGTTAAAGGAGCCCTGCAATTCCTGCAATTCCTACCTCTTCTGCCCTGCAAAGTTTGAAAACTTTGACTCTTCTTTGTGTGTGGCTGGTGGAAACTTTTTGTCAGATCTGTATTTATAGAAATAATGATATAATTACATGGGTAGTAACAATAGGCCCAGTAATTTTAATAATAAAAGTAAATTGAAGTTAAAGGCTAATAATCTTGTTTGGCAAAGGTTGATTAGTGTCGTGATGCCCTGCCGTCCAATGTTTTCTCTGCATCCTTGGTGAGTCATCACCAATTTGCCCATAGCTAACTTGCGCTTAACCTAGCAAAGTGCATTCAAGACTCTTCCGCAAGTGTTTCCAATTATCCCCAGAATTAGTTTTTTTTTTTCCATAATCATCCGTTTTCTATCATTTTCCTATTCTTTGTCCACTGTCCACCTCCTTCATATAATTTTGCTGTCTATCCAGGTACCACCTTTATAGTGGCTATCCAGGACTTACTCTGGCTAATGAGAATTTCAAGTGTACATTATACAAATATCATGTTGTTTTGACCTTTCGATAACTACGGCCCCAAACTCTTCTTTAAGTCAATATTATTAAGGTTTGATTAACCCTTGGTATCCAAGAAATCTGGACAATGCCAAACTAAGCAGAGCGAAATTTCCTATCTGGAATATTAGAGGTATTTCTAGGTTACCATACTTCCAAATGTGTCTAGAAGGAGGAAATCTCACCATAAAGGTGTTCACTCTTTAGCTATTTCATCTTTGTTTTGTTTCTTACCTTTATTAGAACTCAGTAATAACATTTCTGATATATTGTTGAAAGAGTGGATTTGCATTATGACCAAAAGTGTGATCACACGTCTTTAATGAATGGATAGGCCTCATTCTCAGTGATGTTGCCAGTCTCTAGTGAATGGATGGCCTGTTTTCTCGGTGATGGTACTGGTCTCTTATAAATGGACAGGCAGCATTCTTGATGATATCACTGCACTCTAATGAACCGTTTGCTGAATGGATAGGCCTTGCATTGGTGTCATTGGTCTTCACTGAATGGATAGGCTGTATTCTCAGTGATGTCACTGGTCTCTAGTGAATGGATAGGCTGTATTCTCAGTGATGTCACTGGTCTCTAGTGAATGGATAGGCTGCATTCTCAGAGATGTCAGTGGCCTCTAGTGATTGGATAGGCTTTATTTTCAGTGATGTCACTGGTCTCTAGTGAATGGATAGGCTGTATTCTCAGTGGTGTCAGTAGTCTCTAGTGAATGGATAGGCTGCATTCTCAGTGATGTCAGTGGCCTCTAGTGATTGGATAGGCTTTATTTTCAGTGATGTCACTGGTCTCTAGTGAATGGATAGGCTGTATTCTCAGTGGTGTCAGTAGTCTCTAGTGAATGGATAGGCTGCATTCTCAGTGATGTCAGTGGCCTCTAGTGATTGGATAGGCTTTATTTTCAGTGATGTCACTGGTCTCTAGTGAATGGATAGGCTGTATTCTCAGTGGTGTCAGTAGTCTCTAGTGAATGCATTGGCTGTATTCTCAGTGATGTCATTGATCTTCATTGAATGGATAGGCTGCATTCTCAGTGATGTCACTGGTCTCTAATGAGTGGATAGGCTGTATTCTAAGTGATGTCACTGATTTCCAGAGATTGGACAGGCTGCAGTCTCAGTGATGTCACCAGTCTCTAGTGAATGGATAGGCTGTATTCTCAGTGATGTCATTGGTCTTCATCGAATGGATAGGCTGCATTCTCAGTGATGTCACCGGTCTCTAATGAGTGGATAGGCTGCATTCTCAGTGATGTCATTGGTCTTCATTGAATGGATAAGCTGCATTCTCAGTGATGTCACCGGTCTCTAATGAGTGGATAGGCTGCATTCTCAGATAAGAGTTCGTAGCCTCCACTTGCAACTTTCAGTGTTATCTCTCAGACAGGAAATCACATCTTCTCTTTCCAGTAGCTGAGCGGAGTTACAAGTCCAGATATGATCTCTGTGTCTAGATTGCAGAGATAGAGATAGTCATTCAGTAAGGAGAAGAGATGTGTAATTTCTTGGCTGATCACTTTTCTGGTTTTTCCACCTTGCCAGAACGTCAGTGGTGGGGGCATCTTGTAGACTGATCTCCCTGACACCTCTCTTCGCTTTGCCCTCCATTTGTTGATGTAAACCCCTCCAGAAATCCCCCACCCCCACTGTTGTTTCCATTGTAAAGGCCCATTAGAAATTATATTCTGGTAACTGTATGGTGTTAATAACCAGTAATAGCGCACAGTATATAAATTCCCTTTTATTCTATGTGCCTTGATTTATATTTTTCTCCACGTTTACATCTGGACAGTTAAACGGGTTGGAAGAAACCATATAACGGTGCCTTACAACAGTCAGCTGTTATTCATATGTCTCAAAGCTCAAAGGAAACACACATTGATGCATGACAATGCACCTGCCTAACACTACAAACAACTCAGTTCTATGCCCATAGATCCAAATGGGCCTTGACGGATCGCCGTGAAGCCCTCTAAGGATATGCCGATCATGTCACGTGGTCAGTTTAAATACAAATAGCATTAGATGGAGGTTTTGTTTGAGGCCAAACACAGAGGTCTCTCATCGTGTGCAATGTCTGAGGCCGGTGTGGTCATGGGTCACCTGTCCTTGTCACAGCATGTCCCCATCTCTCCATGTCATATAACCTGGGGGATGGGGGGGCTCTTTTATTTGTATCCTGATACCCATTTGTATGAAGATCTTGATTCTTTGTTAAAGATTCTTATCCAAGGTCTGTATCCTGTCCACACACTGCACTGTCACAGGTGACCGCACTAGTGTCCCCTGGTGCAATGTCCGTGACAAATCTGTCAACTGCTCCACCTATAAGGCACAAATATATCTATAATATCCTGGGTTCATGAAAGTGTTCTAATTCTGGAAGTATGGCTGTCATTTTATCATCATTCACAGTGTGGTCACAGGACAGCAGTGCAGGCACCAACACCTCTCAGGACTTGTTCCCAGCAGACGGGATCCCCTCAATTTGCTGCTTTCTGCAGAATAGACCAGAAACATGGATGAGAGAAAATCCATTGTTTCCAATGCAGCCTGTTCACACCCAGGAGTAGTGTAGGAAAAGAACCCTGGAAGGTCCATTTATGTATTTGCGGTGTGTTAATGCATGTTGTGTGTTCACAGCTTTGTAGAAAGGCAGCACATTGAAAATAAAAGAACTGCCAACGTACCAAGACATTCCAAAAATCAGATGTGTCACAAAACACAATGATGCAATGGAGAGTGCGTTGTGGTGCCATTCAAAATTGATGGGACTGCAAGGTGGCAACGAATGTCACATAACAATATAAACAGCCCCTTAAGCTGAATTTTGCAGACCTGCATCAAAAACACATTTATCAAGCAAATTAGTGACAAAGATGCAAATCAGGAGAGAGAGAGAAAGGAACAGAGGGAGAAAACAGGAGAGAGATAGGGAGAAAGAAAGGTACAGAGGGAGAGAATGGGAGGAAGAGGGGGATGAGAGAGGAAGGGGAGGGAGGGGGGAGAGAGAGATGGAGAGAAAGAAAGATACAGAGGGAGCAAACAGAGGGAGAGAGAGGGAGAAAGAAAGGTACAGAGGGAGAGAATGGGAGGAAGAGGGGGATGAGAGAGGAAGGGGAGGGAGGGAGGAGAGAGAGATGGAGAGAAAGAAAGATACAGAGGGAGAGAATGGGAGGAAGAGGGGGGTGAGAGAGGAAGGGGGAGGGAGGGGGGAGAGAGAGATGGGGAGAATGAAAGATACAGAGGGAGAGAATGGGAAGAAGGGGAGAGGACGGAGGGGGAGAGGGAGATAGGTAGAAAGGTACAGAGGGAGAGAACAGGAAGAAGGAAGAACAGAGGGAGGGGGGAGGAGAGATAGATAGAAAAAAAATGACAGAGGGATTGGTTGGGAGGAAGAGGGGGGGTGGAGGGAGGGGGGAGAGAGATGGAGAGAAAGAAAGATACAGAGGGAGAGAATGGGAGGAAGGGGAGGTGAGGAAGAAGGAGGGGAGAGAGAGAGATGGGGAGAAAGAAAGATAGAGAGGGAGAGAACAGGAGGAAGGGGGGGGGGTAGGTAGATAGAAAGGTACAGAGGGAGAGAACAGGAGGAAGGGGGGGGATAGGTAGATAGAAAGGTACAGAGGGAGAGAACAGGAGGAAGGGGGGGGGGATAGGTAGATAGAAAGGTACAGAGGGAGAGAACAGGAGGAGGGGGGGGGAGTGAGGGCAGAGAGAGAGATAGGTAGAAAGAAAGGTACAGAGGGAGAGAATGGGAGGAAGAGGGGGAGAGAGGGATAAAGAAAGGTACAGAGGGAGAGAACAGGAGGAAGGGGGGAGGACAGAGGGAGGGGGGAGGAGAGATAGGTAGAAACAAAGTTACAGAGGGATTGATTGGGAGGAAGAGGGGGGGAGGAAGAGGGAGGGGGGAGAGAGAGAGAGATGGAGAGAAAGAAAGATACAGAGGGAGAGAATAGGAGGAAGGGGGGGAGAGATAGGGAGAAAAAAAAGGTACAGAGGGAGAGAATGGGAGGAAGTGGGGGTGAGGAAGAGGGAGGGGAGAGAGAGAGATGGATAGAAAGAAAGGTACAGAGGGAGAGAACAGGAGGAGGGGGGGGGGGGAGAGATAGGGAGAAAGAAAGGTACAGAGGGAGAGAACAGGAGGAAGGGGGGAGAGATAGGTAGAAAGGTACAGAGGGAGAGAACAGGAGGAAGGGGGGGGGGGAGAGATAGGGAGAAAGAAAGGTACAGAGGGAGAGAACGGGAGGAAGGGGGGGGGGGAGAGAGGTAGGGAGAAAGAAAGGTACAGAGGGAGAGAACGGGAGGAAGGGGGGGGGAGAGGTAGGGAGAAAGAAAGGTACAGAGGGAGAGAACGGGAGGAAGGGGGTAGAGACAGGTAGAAAGGTACAGAGGGAGAGAACAGGAGGAAGGGGGTAGAGATAGGTAGAAAGGTACAGAGGGAGAGACCAGGATGAGAAAGGGGGGGGGGGTCGGTAGAAAAAAAGGTGCAGTGGGAGAGAGGGGGAGGAAGAGGGAGGAAATGAGGGACGAGAGAGTGGAAGGGGAAGAGAGAGAGATGGCGGGAAAGAGACAGTGATGGGGAGAAAGGTACAGAGGGAAAGAACAGGAGGAAGAGGTAGGACAAGAGAAAGAGAGGAAAGAGGTGGAAAGAGAGAGAGAAGAGGGGAGGAAGAGAGAGAGAAAGGAAGAGGGGGGTAGGGAGAGAAAGAGATGGAAAGAGGGGGAACAGAGTGTGAGAGAGATGAGGGGAGGGGGAGGGGGAGGGAGAGTGACAATGAGAGGGGGACAGAGAGAGGGAAAGAGAGAGGGGTGAGAGGGAGAAGGGGGGAGACCAAAGGGGAGAGAGGGGGAAAAAAAGAGAAAGGCAGAGGGGGGGGGGGGGAGAGAAAGGAGTGGGTGGGGGAGAGAAAGAAAAAAGAGGGGGAAGAGAAGGGGGCAGAAGAGGGATAGAGAAGAGAACAGAGAGGGTGGGGAGAGGGGTGGGGGTTATAAAGAAAGGAACTGAGAGAGAGGAAGAGCGAGAGACAGAGGAAAAGAAAGAAAAGGAATAAAGGGTCGGCGGACTTCAGGGAAGATTGGATGCTGAACCCAAACCCCATTGAAATCAGTGGGAGCTGAAGCTCCCTGAACAAAAATTCCCATGTTTGTGGGCTATAAGGTCAAGGTTTGCCAAAACAATAGCATAGGGTGATGGGGTGGTTGAGGGCACGTCTATCTAGATATTATACACCACATTATTATGAATCATTAGTCAGTGAAGAATTGGTTCCGTTGGTCCGTGTGATCTTTCTTTCGCTGTCCCAGCATGTCGGCCATCACCCCAGTCATGTACTCCTCATTACAAATCCATCTTCCTTTATATTTCTGTCACCCGGCCATGAATGGAAAATCTGCTTTCGGCACAATGTTGCAAATCTTTCTTTTATGATTTAATCTCTCCCTATCAAACATTTGTGCGCTCGTTAAGCACACACCTCCATCTTATCCTGAAGAGTGTAGATTAAGCTGTCAGGCAGAGTGAAGGAAAACAATCAAAGATGCAGAGATTAGCGAATGATGGCGCCATGTTTTATAATATCCAAGCAAATCACAGATGAGAACTTCTACGCCCCCACAATCCCTCCACATTGGGGTGATGGTCTGCAAAGGTTCCAAGATTCATCATGTCTTTTATTTAAAGTTTATAAAAAGTTTTGTTACTAACTGGACTGGGCGTAGGAAAGATTTTCCCACCTAGAAACACCATGACACTGCTAGATATACTGTACATTAGTTGTAGCATATGCTACTTTCTGATTTGTTGTGGTTAATGCAGACACACATAGGGGATGTATTGTTCTACCTTAAAAGAAAAGTTGGGTTCTAATAAAGAACTCATTAGCCCAAACTCCCCATACCCCCCCCCCCTCTATTCTAAACTAAACTTACATAGAATAGAACAGCCCTCCCCTTCATCCTCATCTATCTTTCTTTTTTTCTTTCCATATCCTTCCTTCCACCTTCTTTCTTTTTTTCTTTTTTTCTTCTAATTTCTATTGTCCTTCCTTCTTTCCTTCCTTCCTTGCTTCCTTCCTTTTTTATTCTTTCTCTTTCTTTCTTTTCTTTCTTCCTTCCCCTTCATTTCTCCTTCCTTTCCATTCCTTCCTTTCTGTCTTTCTTTCTGTCTTTCTTCTCATATCTAATGTCCGTCTTTCTTTTTTTCTTTTCTTTCTTTCTTCATTTTTCTTTTCTTTTTTTTCTCATATCTATTGTCCTTCCTTCGCCTTCATTTCTTTTTCCTTTCCATTCCTTCCCTTCACCTTTCTTTCTTTTCTTTCTTTCTTTCTTTCTTTCTTTCTTTCTTTCTTTCTTTCTTTCTTTCTTTCTGTCTTGTCTTGTCTTGTCTTTTCTTTCTTTCTTTCTTTCTTTCTTTCTTTCTTTCTTTCTTTCTTTCTTTCTTTCTTTCTTTCTTTCTTTCTTTCTTTCTTTCTTTCTTTCTTTCTTTCTTTCTTTCCCTTTCCTTTCCTTTCCTTTCCTTTTCTTTCTTTCTTCCTTTCCGTTCCTTTCCTTTCCTTTGCTTTTCTTTTCCTTTCCTTTCTTTCTTTCCTTTCTTTCTTTCTTTCTTTCTTTCTTTCTTTCTTTCTTTCTTTCTTTCTTTCTTTCTTTCTTTCTTTCTTTCTTTCTTTCTTTCTTTCTTTCTTTCTTTCTTTCTTTCTTTCTTTCCTTCCTTCCTTCCTTCCTTCCTTCCTTTTCCTTCTTTTCTTTTCTTTCTTTCTTTCTTTCTTTCTTTCTTTCTTTCTTTCTTTCTTTCTTTCTTTCTTTCTTTCTTTCTTTCTTTCTTTCTTTCTTTCTTTCTTTCTTTCTTTCTTTCTTTCTTTCTTTCTTTCTTTCTTTCTTTCTCTATGTTTATACATATCGACACATTTTTCTGATGGGTGTGACACAGAAAGAGAATGTCAGGTAAGACATTGTTGAGCCTCCACCCGCTGTCTGCTTTGATCTTGGAGAAGATATTACCTTGTAGTTCAGACATGAATGTCACTTTGTATCAGACCTCAATCATTGCTGAAATCTGAACTTTAGGCTAAATACAAAACACCAATAAAGACCCCGTTAACAGTACTTTGTAATGTAAATCTGACATCCAAAACATACAATACAAACATCCTTTGTATCTAGTGCTCAAGTCCTAAATGTTAAAAGGGAGACGGAGAAATGGTCCTGGGTTAGAACAAAACTATGGTGAAGCAATCCCCATCGTATTATAATAGCTACTCCTCCACTAATACTTCTTCCTCCCTCATTTCATTAAAGTCCTCTGACACACACATCCTCGCTCAGCTCCCTTCAATGAGGCTTGATTCAGAAATCAAAGACGAGGTATGCTCCAGGCTTTCAGTAACAATCCCCCCCCCCCCACCTTGGCTGTGTTTTCACTGTGAATAGGGGAAAGAGAAACAGTACCTGGAACCAAACAGTTCATGTGCTGACAAGAAGCATGCTGATAGGAGGAGAAGGCAGAGTGACACAGAGGCAAGCTCATCACTGTGCTGCTTCTCCTTTCACTGTCCTGTCACAGGTCAGGGGCAGTCTCAGGATGACTTGGGCTCAGAGTCAAAGGGGTTGAATGATGCAAGCATCTAGTTGCAGAAAAAAACACTGCAAAGAAAAACTCTGGACTGGAGACGAATGTTGCAGCAAAAGCTGTTTTTATTATATATATTTTAATTTGCTGTTCATTTTTATCCTTTTTTGGCTAGAGTTCTACTTTAATGGTTTTATCTTCTAAGGCAGGGGTCTCCAAAACTTCTAAACAAAGGGCCAGTTTACTGTCTTTTAGACATCCCAATGCCTCATCATTTCTATTAATGGGATAAAAAGTGACCGACCATTGGTGTCAGTGGGAGGAATATTGCCCGATCATTGGTGTCAGTGGGAGCAATAGTGGCCGATCATTGGTGTCAGTGAGAGGAATAGTGCCCCATCATTGGTGTCAGTGGGAGGAATAGTGCCCCTCATTGGTATCAGTGGGAGGAATAGTGTCCCATCATTGGTATCATTGGAAGAAATAGTGTCCCATCATTGGTATCAGTGGAAGGAATAGTGCCCCATCATTGGTAACAGTGAGAGGAATAGTGTCCCATCATTGGTATCAGTGGGAGGTATAGTGTCCCATCATTGGTATCAGTGGAAGAAATAGTGTCCCATCATTGGTATCAGTGGAAGGAATAGTGCCCCATCATTGGTATCAGTGAGAGGAATAGTGTCCCATCATTGGTATCAGTGGGAGGTATAGTGTCCCATCATTGGTATCAGTGGAAGAAATAGTGTCCCATCATTGGTATCAGTGGAAGGAATAGTGCCCCATCATTGATGTCAGTGGGAGGAATAGTACCCCATCATTGGTATCAGTGAAAGGAATAGTGCCCCATCATTGGTATCAGTGGGAGAAATAGTGCGCTATCATTGGTATCAGTGGGAGGAATAGTGTCCCATCATTGGTATCAGTGGGAGGAATAGTGCCCCATCATTGGTATCAGTGGAAGGAATAGTGCCCCATCATTGGGAGGAATAGTGTCCCACCATTGGTATCAGTGGGAGGAATAGTGTCCCATCATTGGTATAAGTGGGAGGAATAGTGTCCCATCATTGGTATCAGTGGGAGAAATAGTGTCCCATCATTGGTATCAGTGGGAGGAATAGTGTACCATCATTGGTATCAGTGGGAGAACTAGTGCCCCATCATTGGTATCAGTGGGAGGAATAGTGTTCCATCATTGGTATCCATGGGAGGAATAGTGCCCCCGCACTGGTATCTGTGGGAGGGATAGTGCCTCATCATTGTTATCCGTGGGAGAAATAGTGCTCCATCATTGGTATCAGTGGGAGGAATAGTGTCCCATCATTAGTATCAGTGGAAGGAATAGTGCCCCATCATTGGTATCAGTGGGAGGAATAGTGTCCCATCATTGGTATCAGTGGGAGGAATAGTGTCCCATCATTGGTATCAGTGGGAGGAATAGTGTCCCATCATTGGTATCAGTGGGAGGAATAGTGTCCCATCATAGGTATCAGTGGGAGGAATAGTGTCCCATCATTGGTATCAGTGGGAGGAATAGTGTCCCATCATTGGAATCAGTGGGAGGAATAGTGTACTGTAACGAGCCCCTTTGCTCGCTCGGTTCCACTCTCCCGACACTCCTCTGCAGCTATTGAATCAGATTGCAACATTTGATTGCTCGATCATCCAATGCTCCGGGATTAGAACTACAGCTCTGTGCCGTTCTAGTCCAATTGTGATAGCTCAGAACAAACACCAGGCAGGCTGTATGTAAGTTCAAACAGGGAATATCCTTTATTGCAGGACCCGAATCCACGGTAATACCACCTCAAGGGTCCCCAGGCATAAAGCTCACAAAGAGCACCGTTCCCCCAAATGCAAGGGCCCCCAATTGATCGGCAAGAGACTAGCACACAGTCCCCTCCAAAAGTCTCTTTCCCGGCTAGGTCTGTCACATTTCTCCCCTTTCGGCAGGAGACTAACACAGGAGGAGACCCCAGACGGGTTGACTCCGAAGTTAGTCAGTAGTTCCAGTCCTCTAATGCCTATACCCACACAGTACCACAAACAAATTGTTCCAAACAAAGCATTACTCACCCAGCCAACTTCTGCCTCTCTCAGAGAACATATCTGCCGCTGGGGAGAGGCCTGGACTGGCCCTTCTCCCTGGAGTCCTTTCTGCCACTGGAGAGAAGACAGGGTGTCTGGGCTCACTCCGTCATGCTGTTGGGGATCTGGGCCGACTGCCCAGCATCCCTGGGGTATACAGGTGGAGACTGAAGTCCAATCCACCTTCACAGGACATCCATCCTCTGTTAGTTGAGGGCAGAGTCCAGCAGTACTCGGCCCTGTTGCCAGCCCTTCTGCTGGAAACCCCACAGCATCTGCTCCGGCTAACTGTTGGGGAGGGACGACGAACACCTCCTCTCCCTTCTCCCTCTGTATCCTGATCTGCTGCTGGGAAGTGACCACCTCCTTCTCACCCTGAGCCTCCAGAACCGCCGCAGGTGTAGGGCAGAGATCTTGTACCCTCTGTCCGGTTGCCAGCGCTTCAGCTTCACAGATACTTCTGTTGGTGCTGGGCAGAGCACAGTAAAGTTTGGCCCTAATAACAGCTCCTCTTCTGCTGGAGGCTCACCAGGTTGTTCTTCCTCAGCAGAAAAGTCTATCAAATCCCCTGTCTCTGCATCTGGTGTCTGGGGATAAAGGTTCACCATCTCCTCTCCGTGGAACCCAGAAGATGCTATCAGTGCTGGGCAGAGGTTAGCAGAGCTCTGCCCTGTTGTCAGCACTTCAGGTTTGGGGACGGCAATCTTCAGATTTTCCACTTTCTGGCATTCTGCTGGACAGGCACATTCCTCCATCCAAGATCATCCAATGCAGAAACAGGTTCATCAAGGTCAGTCAGCACTTGCTGCATCCGCCATAAGACCTCCCCCTCCATAGCTGCGGGTGCAGGTTGGCAAAGCACACCGTTACTCTGCCACATTGTCAACTCTTCAGCCAGGATTTCAGAGTTGTCAACTGGTATTTCATGATAGTCCCAGGCAAAGGGAGCACCACCCTGCTGCTGAGCAGAGTCTAACAGCTGTTTGTAGGCAATCTCCAACTCCCATTCCTGAAGGGCCAGAAACTCCAAATCTTCCTGTGCCCAGTGCACTTCTGAGACATTCAGTCTCCGCTCTCTGTGCTCCATTATTTCCTCCAAACGCCACTCCCGATCACTTCCAAAGTCAGGGTCCCTGGACAGCCTCCAGTATAACAATCCCAGGCCATCGTAGTCAAAGCCTTCCGTGGGGCTGTCATCCGCTGTCCATGAGCACACTTGAGCTACATACCACTGGAGGGCTCTGTAGCTCTCATCCAACCGCATTTCTGCCCGGATCAGCCTGCTTAACTCGGCTGTCCACTCCTGGTTCGGCTGTTCCCCCATTCGCACTTCATACTGCGACCAGTACCTCACATGGATGGAGGGGAGATCTTTTCCCTGGTGTCGCTGCTCACAGGCTAGCACTTCCTTCCAGAGTTCACAGCGGATAGAATCAAACTATCCTAACAGGACCTGCTCTGATACTGGTCCTCTGTGCGGTATCTCCTCTCGCAACCTCCTTCTGAATTCCTCATCCATGGTGGCTGGTATTTCTCCTCTCCTGCTATCCTGCTACCTTGGATCCAGGTGATGGTTTGGATGTGTTCACGGCAAGGGAGCACGATCCCACCATTCCCTCCACGGCTCTCAAGTAAGTCTTTCAGCGTGGCTCTCCTGCAGGCTGGTTTGGAGTGTCCCAGTAACTGGAGAGCAAATCCCAGGGCTGCCAACCAATGTAACGAGCCCCTTTGCTCGCTTGGTTCCACTCTCCCGACACTCCTCTGCAGCTATTGAATCAGACTGCAGATCGCAACATCTGATTGCTTGGTCATCCAATGCTCCGGGATTAGAACTACAGCTCTGTGCCGTTCTAGTCCAATTGTGATAGCTCAGAACAAACACCAGGCAGGCTGTATGCAAGTTCAAACAGGGAATATCCTTTATTGCGAAATACAGGCTTTTATACACTCAAAGTGGAGGTGCAGACCTCCTGCTCATATTACTCTAACAATACAGCTGTAACCTAATTAACCTAATTAACATGAGCTAATTAACTAATCCCTTTAGACAGCCTAGATGACTCAGACATGACTGTTAGGCCAGACTGGCCGTCTTGTAGTTCAGAAAATCCAATCAACATTATCACAATCAACATATACTCTTCTTCACACAATAGCAGAGTTAATTAACACAAATAACAATGGGGATCTAATGACTCTTAGATCCCATAGTATAGACTTATTTACAATACGCATTTTAGCAGACAATAGACAGACAGGTGTTGGAATTTACATCAGCATCTCCTAACAGTATCTGTCCCAGCAATATGAATCAGCCACTATTCCAATATGGCAAATCCAGGGTCCCCAGAGTCTGTGTGTCCTGGGGGACCAGGACCCGAATCCACAGTAATACCACCTCAAGGGTCCCCAGGCATAAAGCTCACAAAGAGCACCATTCCCCCAAATGCAAGGGCCCCCGATCGATCGGCAAGAGGCTAGCATATAGTCCCCTCCAAAAGTCTCTTTCCCGGCTAGGTCTGTCACATGTACCATCATTGGTATCAGTGGGATAAATAATGCCCCATCATTGGTATCGGTGGGAGGAATAGTGCCCCATCATTGGTGTCAGTGGGAGGAATAGTACCCCATCATTGGTATCCATGGAAGGAATAGTGCCCCATAATTGGTATCAGTGGGAGAAATAGTGCCCCATCATTGGTATCAGTGGGAGGAATAGTGTACCATCATTGGTATCAGTGGGAGAAATAATGCCCCATCATTGGTATCAGTGGGAGGAATAGTGTTCCATCATTGGTATCCATGGGAGCAATAGTGCCCCATCACTGGTATCTGTGGGAGGGATAGTGCCTCGTCATTGGTATCCGTGGAAGGAATAGTGATCCATTATTTGTATCAGTGGAAGGAATAGTGCCCCTCTATTGGTATCAGTGGGGGGAATAGTGCCCCATCATTGGTGTCAGTGGGAGGAATACCCCCCTAATTCATAAAAATCTTTGGAAAGAATTAGAGTGGAGACTGTGAGCCAAGCCTTCTCGTCCAACATCAGTGCCTGACCTCACAAATGCGCTTCTGGAAGAATGGTCAAACATTCCCATAGACACACTCCTAAACCTTGTGGACAACCTTCCCAGAAGAATTGAAGCTGTTATAGCTTCAAAGGGTGAGCCAACTCAATATTGAACCCTATGGACTAAGACTGGGATGCCATTAAAGTTCATGTGCGTGTAAAGGCAGGCATCCCAATACTTCTGACAATATAGTGTAGTTTACAGTCAAAATTCACCTTTTAGTAGAAAAAAATGTCCATAAAAGCAGGAGAAAAAGAAAATATTTGTGCCACGCTTCCCCAGCCCAGTCGGGTAAGTGCTTTCCATTTTTTTTCTCTTTCTCCCTAGTAAAGTCATGTCTGCACCCCATTTCTAAGCAGGAGAAATAATGTCCCTTTTTGTTACATATGAACAACCCCACTCTCGCTCGCAGTCAGGAAGTCATTATTTTAATTAAAAAGGGAATTGTGAGTCACAAAGCCAATTCAGAGCCAATTAGCCATAATTCCTAGCAAAAACTCACAGTATGAATTTTGGTCCTAAATTGTTTTTTTTTTTTTTCTTCGTAAACAAGTTGAGTCACCTTCAGGATAACTGTAACTCTTATGAAATCCATAATGATCTTCATGACTCCGTTCCTGTCCACCTGAGAGTTACGGATATTCATGCTGACCTTTGTGTGTTCTAGCTCCTCTTCCTACATTCTTCACAATATAAAATAAAGGCTCCATCAGAAATGGTGGGAACGCCTCATAATGGGCACAGCAGGTATGTGAGCCCCAAGAGCTTGGTACAGGAATGGTAGGGAAACCTTGTAATGGGCACAGCAGATGTGTAGACCTGGGAGCTTGGTGCAGGAATGGTGGGAACCCCTCACAATGGCACAGCAGGTGTGTAGCCCTGAGAGATCAGTATAGGAATGGTGGGAACCCGCCATAATGGGCACAGTAGGTGTGTAGACCTGGGAACTCGGCATTGAAATCTCAGCAGTAGATAGAGAAGAAGAGAGAGGAAATTGGTGATTTAGCGGAACTCCGGGATCCTGCCTGCACCCTACCACTCACATTCCCTCACCCATTTCAAAGCCCCCATTCCAAAAGTTTTTTTTTAAACCCAATGCCTAACTTTTTTCTCAAAGTTTTCTTGCCAATCTGGTGATGTCACTGTAGCTTTCTCTGTTTCTCTCCTCTCCATCACTGAATTATTTTGGAGTTGGTATTTCTGCTAAAGCTCAACCTTAAAGCCAGTAACCATGTAAAGAAAGTCACCTCCCCACCCTTCTAACACCTTCATTTTTTAAAAATCCTCTAAAAGCCCTTTTTTGTCGCTCATTGGTGCCTCTTTTACTAGGGGAGACCAATGATTCAGCATTACAGTCCAGGCTCGTCAATGGCCAGTCTTGTTGTCGCCCTCATCATAACATCATCAGGCATCTATTGTCAGAGTCTTCAGGACCTGTGAGGACCATACTGATGGACAGCCAATGGGAAGTCTCCACATTACCAAGCTGACACCCAAAGAAGGGCCTTCCCACTCTGCAGTGAGGAAAAGAGAAGACTCGGGGCCTGGCTTCTCACTTGGACCACAGGCTTAGGTGAGTATTTGGGGCATTTAGAGTGGGATTTTTTTTTTTAATCAACCCTCGTCTCCTGTGATTAGCCCTTACACCTAGAGTTGCCACCTCATCCCTTTAAACCCGAACACCTTTGAATTACACAGGTTCTGAGGCTAATTAAATGCAGATAAGGCACCAAGTGAGTTTACTTACCACCTTAATCAGCCACAGAACCTGTGTAATTAATATGTGTTCTGGTTTAAAGGGATGAGGTGGCAACCATACTTACACCAAAAAAATGATCAAACATATAAACATACAGTAAGTATAAAATTGTGTATGAGTCAAACCTTCACTATAAAATAATAATAAAGTCCAAAACATAAAGTCTAAGGTAGTAAGATATTCCACCAAATTATCCACATGTCCCGATATCTCCGTGCACCACTATCTTCCATGACTGATTACCAGTGCTACTCATGCATACACTTCCCATGAACAGTATATGCTCACGTTCAGACTAGACCCTGATGGCTAGTGAAGGGTCACATGCTCTTTTGCCCCTTCCCTACCTTGGACGTTATGTTTTGGACTTTATTATTATTTTATAGTGAAGGTTTGTGGGTTGCGCGGCATCTTTTTTGCACCTCCCAGTATCCCCCAAGCCAAAAAATAGAACCTCCAGCAGCCAACATCAAATGACCCTCCAGCAACTATAGACCCCCCCCCCCCCCCCAGCAACAGTAGATCATCAGCAGAAGCAATACCGCTAAAAAAAAAGCCCTGAGAAAGGGTACAGTTTGTGGGGAAGTATGGGGATCCCAGGCCATGGCACAGCTTTCAACCTCTTGCCGCCCATGAAACACATATGCGCTGCGGCAAAGAGAGTGGACTGCACACTACCAGCACAGAGATCAAGCTGTCAAAGACCGCTTTCATTCTCTAGTTTTGATTGGGAGCAGGTGGGGGCCAGCTCCTGATCATGTGACCACTGCATCAGCCAGTCACAGTGGTCATGTGATCAAGCAGACGTTCCTGCCTCCTAGGCTTAGTAGCTCAGTTAACCGCTTGCCGACCGTGTAACTTACATATACGGAAGCAAGGTGGCTCTCCTGCGCAGGATCACGTACCTAGTGTGTGATCCTGCACCTCCTGGTCTGGGGCGTGCGTTCTCGCCACCAGCTGCATGCTTGCCGCCAGCGACCTGCTCCCGCTGTGATTATATACAGTGGGAGCTGATCTGCGGGTACAGCAGACCAATGTCTACCAGCACTCTCTGATCATTAGGAAGAGAGCCAGAACAGCAATTTGCCCATGTAAACAAGTCAGTAGGGAAAGCATTGATTCTGTGTTCCTGCAAAGCAGGGGCATGGATCAATGCCTCCCCCAAGTAAAAGCTCCTCCCATCCACAGTACACAAACACTGGCTAGGCACACAGTTAAACCTTTGATCGCCCCTGATGTTAACCCCTGATGTTAGTACAGTGACAGGGCATATGTTTTAGCACTGATCACTGTATTGGTGTCACTGGTCCACAAAAAGTGTCAAAAGTGTCAGTTAGTGTCCAATTTGTCCGCCGCAATGTTGCAGTCCCACTATAAGTCACTGATCACCGCCATTACTAGTAAAAATAAATAAATAAATAAGAATTCCATAAATATATCTCATAGTTTGTAGACGCTATAACTTTTGCGCAAACCAATTAATATATGCCTATTGGGATTTTTTTTTTTACCAAAAATATGTAGCAGAATACATATATTTTATTGGGTATGTTTTATAGCAGAAAGTAAAAAATGTTTTATTTTTTTTCTAAATTGTCGGTCTTTTTTTGTTTATAGGGCAAAAAAAATTAAAACTGCAGAGGTGATCAAATATCACCAAAAAAAAGCTTTATTTGTGGGGAAAAAAAGTGCATAAATCTTATTTGGGTACAGCGTTGTACAACCGTGCAATTGTCAGTTAAAGAAACGCAGTGCCATATCGCAAAAAATGGTCTGGTGATGAAGGGGGGGGGACTTCCGGAGGTAAAGTGGTTAAAGGAATCCTGGGGCTGGGCAGGAAGGGGATAAAAACCAAACTTGATATAATAAAACAGTGATTCTGATTTTTTTAAATGGGTTGTTTGGTAATTTCTGAAAAAAAAAAAAGACCCGAGGCATGAGGATTTAGTAAACACATAAGCTTTATTATATGACAATTACTAGCACATATTGTGGGAATCACGGCTTTTAACTGTAAAATTAGAAAATGTATTTGGCGTGCTCTGATTTTCAGAAAATCCCCAATTTTTCCAGTTAAGGCAAGCTTATCTATTTATAATGGGTGGTATTTATGGAATAATGACTGTCCCCCAAGGCCTTTGTTCCCATGTATTGAGAAAGCGAAACCTACAAGGGAAATTTCTAAATAAAATAATATTTTCGGAAAAAGGATTTTTTTGTAAGCGTTGAAAGCACCTACTGTATTCTCAACACATGAAACATAAAATATAAATGACTTTCTTTTGAAGGAGAAAAAAAAAAAACTGAACTTGACCTCCCGTGAAACCATTTCACTCCTCCGGGCCACTAAAAAAACAAATAAAATAAAAATAAACTCAAACCAGAAAAAAAAATGCTTCTTGCCCTCCAGAAATGGTTGAATAGATGGTATGTTGCTCTGGGATATTTTTAAAGATTTAAAAGGGTAAAAATAATTGTTTCAAATTCTCTTGCTCCTTTTGTGCATACCACCCAGGTTCAGTCCCCTCCCTCATCATTAATTATATTTGTATTATTTTATAAAAAAATATATATATATATATATATATATATATATATATATATAATATATACTGTGTTTGAGAAACAAAAGGCAGCAGGTTTGAGGAAACTATGGACTTTCATGGTACGATAAAGACTAACATAGGCAAATATATAAAAAAAATGTAAATTTATTAAGACAAAAAGCATGATTAAAATGGTCCTTCAGAGAGAGCATACAATACACATAAACTTGGATCTCTGAAAAAGAACGGAGTAAGTAGACGTATCCATCCATGAGAGAGGGATCAGATAATCGTCTTTGGTCAGTTCAACCTCTACAAGTTTCGGAATGAGACCACTTCTTCAGGAGTATGCTTCAGAGAGTATTGTGTGTAGATATCTCTATAGAGAATAAACATATATACATAGTCAAGCTTCAAGGCAATAAAGTCGAATTGTAGATTGTAGCAAAGCGTCATTTCTTCAGTGTTGTCACATGAAAATATATAATAAAATATTTTCAAAAATGTAAGGGGTGTTCTCGCTTTTGTGAGATACTGCATATCCCTTCTCACATATCCTGGATCTTTGAACTCAATTTTCCCCCTTTCCTGACCAGAACACGTATTCTATTAGAGACCTGGCACCGGGGTTTGCATTCATGGTTCGGCAGATGTAATCTTCTCAAAATGTGCATCCTGCCTAAATATCTCTATCTCTATCTGACACACCTGTCCCGAGTGACATGCAAAACTCCTTCCTCACATTGACTCCAAAACCGGGTAAAGACCACACTCTACCATCCAATTATAGACCTATAGTACTCTTCAATACAGAATTTTTACGAAATTATTTGCAAATAGATTAAACAACTTTATGCCGTCACTGATCCGTAAGGACCAAGTGGGCTTTATTCCCTTTCGCCACGCCGGGGAAAAGACTCGGAGGGTCATTGATCTCGTGGAAGTTGCCAACAGGACCAAATTAGAGGCAATACTACTCAGTCTCGACGCCGAAAAAGCCTTCAATAGGCTGAGCTGGCCATTCCTGTTTGCAACTCTCTGCCGGGCCGGGATTGAGGGCTCTTTTCTCGGAGCCATCTCCCACTTATATTCGTCCCCCTCGGCACAGGTCCGTACCCAATTTGCCTCTTCCTCCACCTTCCTGATATCCAATGAGACACGACAGGGATGCCCACTTTCTCCTCTTCTTTATGCCCTATGTATTGAACCCCTAGCAGCCCATATTAGAAAGAACCCAAATATTCACAGTATTCCAGTTCGTATCAGAGACTTTAAGATCTCCCTATACGCAGATGATGTTCTCCTTACCCTCACACAACCCCATGTCTCTCTCCCGAACCTACATGTAGAACTAGACAGATATTTCAGGGTATAAAATCAATAACTCAAAAATAGAAGCCCTCCCCCTCAATATACCCAAACAGACACTCGCGGCCCTCTCGCAAACATTTAACTACTCTTGGAAGACCTCCTCTTTAAAATACCTTGGAGTCCACCTTACTCCCACATACGATGCTCTTTACAGGGCCAACTTTCCCCGATTATACACTTCCATCAGAGCCTCCCTAGACAAGTGGAAACGCCTAAAGTTGTCTCTCTTTGGCACACTGGTACACTGGTTGGTACACTGCATAGATAATCTCCAAATAAACCGCAATCTGAGACTGCTACGTGTACCTTGATTTGACATTCTGGTTTGTTATGTTCCATGCAAATGTATTAAATGTGTTATTGGTTACACATTGTTGATGTAATAACCTGGACATGCCTCTTGTGGTTTAAATAACATAATTAAAAAAAAAAAAAATACGAAAAGATATAATAAAATAATTACAAAAATATGAGGGGTGTTTTTACGTTTGTGAGATAACGGTATATAAACATTTTTTATTTTTTCTTCTTACAAAATAATGTGAATTTATTTTTACTTTCAGGGCTCTACAAAACGAAATATTCATTTGTCAGAGTCTATCTCTATCGCTGGATTATTACCCTGTTGGAGGGCCAAAGACAAAAAAAAAAAACTCTACAGAGTTGCTAACACTCCCTTATTTAAAAACGTAAAAAATTGTTTAAAATTTTTAATTAATAAAAAATACAGTAGTCTCTCTTTCAGAGGTCTCCAAACTTTTCAGTATGAGGGCCACATTGTATATTACAAATATTTGCAGGACAAAAAAAAATTGTCATCTTATATCGGGGGCCCCCGTACACCCCTACATCAGGGCCCCATTAGATTTGCTTTTACATCAGGGTCCCCATCAGAGTCCCCTTTACATCAGAATCCCCACCAGAGTCCCCATTTACATTAGAATCCCCATCAGAGTCCCCATTAGAGCACCCCTTACCTCAAGATCCTATTGCAGTACCCCCTTATGTCAGGGGCCCCATCAGAGTTCCCTTTACATCAGGGTCCACCTACATCAGAGTCCCCCCCTTACATCAGGATCCCCATCAGTTCCCCCTTACAGAGTCTTAGCAGAGATTGACCATAGGTAAACAATCTATGCACATTGAGGATACAACAATTATGCCGCGTACACACGGTCGGAATTTCCGAAAACAAATGTTCGATGGGAGCTTGTTGTCGGAAATGTGTAGGCTCCATCAGACATTTGTTGTCGGAATTTCCGACAAACAAAATTTGAGATCTGGATCTCAAATTTTCCGTCAACAAAATCCGTTGTCGTACATTCCGATCGTGTGTACACAATTCCGACACACAAAGTTCCACGCATGCTCGGAATCAAGAAGAAGAGCCGCACTGGCTATTGAATTTCATTTTTCTCAGCTTGTCTACGTGGTGTACGTCACCGCGTTCTTGGCGATCGGAATTTCCGACAAGATTTGTGTGACCGTGTGTATGCAAGACAAGTTTGAGCCAACATCCGTCGGAAAAAAAACATGAATTTTGTTGTCGGAATGTGCAATCGTGTGTAGGCGGCATAACAGATAAAATCCTGTAGGGGAGCTGGTTGTGGTCCACAGACCCTAGTTTGGAGACCCCTGCTTTCATAATCAATTAAAACAGAATTCCAAGATTTTTTAAAAACATTTTTAAGATCTCCCCTTCCTGTAAAAATTAAAATTCTGCCATTCAATCTCTACTCATCCTCTCCATGCTCCTGCATTCCCCTGACTTCCTCCTCGGTCCAGCGACGACTGTCCTCTTCAGGCAGCACAGTAGTTCCATCATTTTGCCTATTTCCTGTGATCCCAGCCTGTCATTTTCATGCCCCCCTAGGGGGTGTCATCAGGAGGGTTGGGCTCACTGCACCCAGGGCTCATGTCATTATGTGAGCACCACTTAGTACTGGAAGAATGAACCCCCACCCACCCACCACTGATGGAAGAAGAAGAGTTCTGGACCGGCAGAAAGATTGCAGGAAAAGGTGTATGTAGTTTGTTTTTTTTTTTGTTGTTTTTTTTTTTTTTTTAATTAAAATAAAAAACATTCAGGGAGGAGCTTCAGGGGGGCCGGAGGCAGGTGAAGGACAAAGTCAAAATGCTGAGATTTCGCCTTTAATATCCCATGTTATCTCTTACCCTTTTTTGTACTTTTATTGTTAGTTAGCCGAATAAATAATCTTTTGCATCATCCCTCCAAACTGACTTTTGGCCTTTTCTGGATGTATGCCACGCCTCGCCCTGCTGCATACCTGGCGCACCATTATTATAGAAATAGAAATGACTTTCTCTTGAAGGAGAAAAAGAACTGAACTTGACCTCCTTTGAAACCACTAAAAACAAATAACAATGTGAAAATGAACCCAAACTAGGAACAAAATGTGTTTTGCCTTCCAGAAATGGCTGGGGAGTCGGTATGTTGCTCTGGGATATTTTTGAAAGGGTAAATATAATTGTTTCAAACGTTCTTTTTGTACATACCACCCAAGTTCACTCCTCTCCCTTATTAATAAAATAAAAAAATATTTTTACTGTATATATATATATATATATATATATATATATATATATATATAGTATCTCACAAAAGTGAGTACACCCCTCATATTTTTGTAAATATTTCATTATATCTTTTCATGTGACAACACTGAAGAAATGACACTTTGCTACAATGTAAAGTAGTGAGTGTACAGCTTGTATAACAGTGTAAATTTGCTGTCCCCTCAAAATAACTCAACACACAGCCATTAATGTCTAAACCGCTGGCAACAAAAGTGAGTACACCCCTAAGTGAAAATGTCCAAATTGGGCCCAAAGAGTCAATATTTTGTGTGGCCACACAGGCAGTGGTGGGTGGGGGGTGGTCATTCTTCCAGTATTGAGTGGTGAGTACAGAGCACGATCCCCCTCCCTTTGCGGACTGGGTCGCAGGGCAGTATTCCAACATGATAACGACCCCAAACACACCTCCAAGACGACCACTACCTTGCTAAAGAAGCTGAGGGTAAAGGTGATGGACTGGCCAAGCATGTTTCCAGACCTAAACCCTATTGTGCATCTGTGGGGCATCCTCAAATGGAAGGTGAAGGAGTGCAAGGTCTCTAACATCCACCAGCTCCGTGATGTCATCATGGAGGAGTGGAAGAGGACTCCAGTGGCAACCTGTGAAGCTCTGGTGAACTCCATGCCCAAGAGGGTTAAGGCAGTGCTGGAAAATAATGGTGGCCACACAAAATATTGACACTTTGGGCCCAATTTTGACATTTTCACTTAGGGGTGTACTCACTTTTGTTGCCAGCAGTTTGGACATTAATGGCTGTGTGTTGAGTTATTTTGAGGGGACAGCAAATTTACACAGTTATACAAGCTGTACACTCACTACTTTACATTGTAGCAAAGTGTCATTATATATATATATATATATATATATCAGTGTTCCCCCTTACAGAGACTACGTGGAGATCGATCATAGGTGGAGCCCATAGGAAGCCTTTGCTGAACGTAATCCTCAATCTGTGCATATTGAGGGTACATCACTGGCCACTGGTCACAAAATGTCATTCTCTGAGGTTGGGGCCCCGTATCTCGGGGTCACTTGATGCTAGGAACCCCAAATTTGGTGTGCTAACACTACAACATATCCAAATTTGGGATTCCTAGTCCCAAGTGGCCCCAAGATACGAGGCCCCAAATTCGGGTCACAAAATGTCATTCTCTGCTGCAGAAAAGTGCTTGACACTAGCACTAAGTGGCCCCGAGATATGGGGCCCCAAAATCGGGTCGCAAAATGTCATTCTCTGCTGCAGTTTACCATCATATTTCTGTGTTTTCTGGTCCAAAAAATAGGGTTCCTTTAAAAACACTTATGAACGCACGTTTGGCGTCTGGAACGTGGAAAACTTTTGCGTCTGAACCCATTTTTATGCTTCTGGAAAACGAGGTTAAACACAACTGCCTAAAAACGCCAAAAACAAGACTGTGTACATGGACACATAGGATAACATTGAATGAGTTCAGGGGCAATTGAAAAAAGTGTCCAACTGCCTCTGAACGCGCGTTTAACAGCGTCTCGTGTGCAGAGGCCTTAGAGGGTGGGGCAGGCGGGTGGAGGGGCTTTAGAGAGTAGGGCAGGCGGGTGGAGGAGCTTTAGAGGGTGGGGCAGGCAGGTGGAGGGGCTTTAGAGGGTGGGGCAGGCGGTGGAGGGGCTTTAGAGAGTAGGGCAGGCGGGTGGAGGAGCTTTAGAGGGTGGGGCAGGCGGGTGGAGGAGCTTTAGAGGGTAGGGCAGGCGGGTGGAGGAGCTTTAGAGAGTGGGGCAGGTGGGTGGAGGAGCTTTAGAGGGTGGGGCAGGTGGGTGGAGGAGCTTTAGAGAGTGGGGCAGGCGGGTGGAGGAGCTTTAGAGGGTGGGGCAGGCGGGTGGAGGAGCTTTAGCGAGTGGGGCAGGTGGGTGGAGGAGCTTTAGAGGGTGGGGCAGGCGGGTGGAGGAGCTTTAGAGAGTGGGGCAGGTGGGTGGAGGAGCTTTAGAGGGTGGGGCAGGCGGGTGGAGGAGCTTTAGAGGGTGGGGCAGGCGGGTGGAAGAGCTTTAGAGAGTAGGGCAGGCGGGTGGCGGAGCTTTAGGGGGTGGGGCAGGCAGGTGGAGGAGCTTTAGAGGGTGGGGCAGGCGGGTGGAGGAGCTTTAGAGAATAGGGCAGGCGGGTGGAGGAGCTTTAGGGGGTGGGGCAGGCGGGTGGAGGAGCTTCAGGGGGTGGGGCAGGCGGGTGGAGGCCAGGGCTGAAATGCTGGCATTTCACTTTAATATCCCATATTATCTTTCACCCCTTTTTTGTACTTGTATTGTTAGTTAGCCAATAAAATAATCTTTTGCATGTTCCCTTCAAACAAACTTTTGGATGTATACCGCACCTCCCCCTGCAGCAGACCTAGCACACCATTATTATATTTTTAACATGTGAAATAGAAATTACTTTCAGTCAAATTCAGTGACAAAGAACTGAACTTGACCTCCTGTGAAACCATTTCACTGCTCCGGGCCACTAAAAACAAATAACAATATGATAATGTACCCTAACTAGGAAAAATATGCTTCTTGCCCTCCAGAAATGGCTTAGACGTTGGTATGTTGCTCTGGGACATTTTTGAAAGAGCAACTATAATTGTCTCAAAAATCGTTCCTTTGTGCATGCCACCCAAGTTCACTCCCTTCCCTTATCAAGAATAAAAAAGTCTATATACTATATATATATATATATATATATATATATATATATATATATAATATATATATATACACTACCGTTCAAAAGTTTGGGGTCACATTGAAATGTCCTTATTTTTGAAGGAAAAGCACTGTACTTTTAAATGAAGCTAACTTTAAACTAGTCCTAACTTTAAACAAATATACTCTATACATTGCTAATGTGGTAAATGACTATTCTAACTGCAAATGTCTAGTTTTTGGTGCAATATCTACATAGGTGTATAGAGGCCCATTTCCAGCAATTATCACTCCAGTGTTCTAATGGTACAATGTGTTTGCTCATTGGCTCAGAAGGCTAATTGATGATTAGTAAACCCTTGTGCAATCATGTTCACACATCTAAAAACAGTCTAGCTCCTTCCAGAAGCTACAAAACTGACCTTCCTGTGAGCAGATTGAGTTTCTGGAGCATCACATTTGTGGGGTCAATTAAACGCTCAAAATGGCCAGAAAAAGAGAACTTTCATCTGAAACTCGACAGTCTATTCTTGTTCTTAGAAATGAAGGCTATTCCATGCGAGAAATTGCAAAGAAATTGAAGATTTCCTACAACGGTGTGTACTACTCCCTTCAGAGGACAGCACAAACAGGCTCTAACCAGAGTAGAAAAAGAAGTGGGAGGCCGCGTTGCACAACTAAGCAAGAAGATAAGCACATTAGAGTCTCTAGTTTGAGAAACAGACGCCTCACAGGTCCCCAACTGGCATCTTCATTAAATAGTACCCGCAAAACACCAGTGTCAACATCTACAGTGAAGAGGCGGCTGCGGGATTTTGGGCTTCAGGGCAGAGTGGCAAAGAAAAAGCCATATCTGAGACTGGCCAATAAAAGAAAAAGATTAAGATGGGCAAAAGAACACAGACATTGGACAGAGGAAGACTGGAAAAAAGTGTTGTGGACGGATGCCAAAGGTGTGCAATGCTGTAATTGCTGCAAAAGGAGGATTCTTTGATGAAAGCAAAGTTTGATGTAAAAACAATGTTATTTCAAATACAAATCATTATTTCTAACCTTGTCAATGTCTTGACTCTATTTTCTATTCATTTCACAACGTATGGTGGTGAATAAGTGTGACTTTTCATGGAAAACACAAAATTGTTTGGGTGACCCCAAACTTTTGAACGGTAGTGTATATATATACACATATATACACAGTATATATATATTATAAATATATATTTTTATATATATATATATATATATATATATATATATATATATGTATATATATATATATAAAAATATATATTTATAATATATATATACTGTGTATATATGTGTATATATATATATATATATTATATATATATATATATATATATATATATATATAGAGTATATAGACTTTTTTATTCTTGATAAGGGAAGGGAGTGAACTTGGGTGGCATGCACAAAGGAACGATTTTTGAGACAATTATATATATATATATATATATATATATATATATATATATATATATATATATATTTTTTTTTTATTTATTTATTTTTTTTTACATTCAATATACAGGTGAATCTCAAAAAATTTGAATATTATCAAAAAGTTAATTTATTTCAGTAATTCAATTAAAAAAATGAATTCATTAATTTGTGATTCATTACACACAGAGTGATATATTTCAAGCATTTCTTTCTTTTAATTTTGATAATTATGGTTTACAGCTAGTGAAAACCCAAAATTGGGTATCTCAGAAAATTAGAATACTGTGAAAAAGTTCAATATTGTAAATTCGTGGTGTCACACTCTAATCGGCAAATTAAAACACCTGTTATGCCGCGTACACACGACCGGACTTTCCGGCAGAAAAGGTCCAATGGAATCATTCCGTTCGGACATTGCGATCGTGTGTGGGCTTCATTGGACTTTTTCTTTCTAAAATTCTGACGGACCTAGAAATAGAACATGTTTCAAATCTTTTCGACGGACTCAATTCCTATCAGGAAAGCCGTTCGTCTGTATGCTAGTCCGACGGACCAAAAACAACGCAAGGGCAGCTATTGGCTACTGGCTATTGAACGTCCTTTTTCTAGTCCCATCGTACGTCATCACATTCTAAACGAATGGACTTTGGTGTGATCGTGTGTAGGTAAGTCCGTTTCAGCGGAACTCCGTCGGAAAGACCGTCAGAGTCTACTCTGATGGAAAGTCCAGTCGTGTGTACGCGGCATAATGGGTTTCTGAGCCTTTAAATGGTCTCTCAGGTTCAGTAGGTTACACAATCATGGGGAAGCATGCTGACTTGACAGTTGTCCAGAAGACAGTCATTGACACCCTCTGCAAGGAGGGTAAGTGACAAAAGGTCATTGTTAAAGAATTTGGCTGTTCACAGAGTGCTGTATCCAAGCATATTAATGGAATATTGAGTGGAAGGAAATAGTGTGGTAGAAAAAGGTGCACAAGCAACAGGGGTAACCGCATGCCTTAAGAGGATTGTGAAGCAAAGGTCATGCAAGAATTTAGGGGAGATTCACAAGGGGTGGACTACGGCTGGTGTCAGTGCTTCAAGAGCCACCACATACAGATGTATCCAGGACATGGGCTACAACTGTCACATTCCTTGTGTCAAGCCACTCCTGAACCAGAGGCAACATTAGAAGCGTCTTACCTGGGCTAAGGAGAAAAAGCACTGGACTATTGTTCAGTGGCCCAAAGTCCTCTTTTCTGATGAAAGTAAATTTTGCATTTCATTTGGAAATCAAGGTCCCAGAGTCTGGAGGAAGAGTGGAGAGGCACAGAATCCAAATTGCATGAGGTTTGGTGTGAAGTTTCCACAGTTACTGATGATTTGGGGAGTCATGTCATCTGTCAAATCCAAAGTCAGCGCAGCCTCCACCAGGATATTCTAGAGCACTTCATGCTTCCCTCTTCTGACCAGCTTTATGAAGATGCTGATTTCAATTTCCAGCAGGACTTGGCACCTGTCCACTCTGCCAATATCTGGTTTAACCGCTTGCTGACCGTTCGCCGCAGTTATACTGCGGCAGAATGGCACAGTCAGGCGAATCGCCATCATGGTACGTCAGTACCATGGACGGCCACTAGGAGGCGCGCCCTCAGAGCCAATGCGAGTGCCCGGTGGTCTCGATCACCGCCAGGCTCCCGCGATCGCTCGGGGGCACATGGAGAACCGGGAGCTGTGTGTGTAAACACAGTTTCCGGTTCTGTGAGGGGAGAACTGACAGATCCTCTGTTCATACAGAGTATGAACAGGCGATCTGTTAGTTTCCCTGCACAGTCCACATCCCCTCTTCAGTTAGAACACTTCCTAGGACACACATTAACCCCTTCACTGCCCCCTAGTGTTAACCCCTTCACTGCCAGTGACATTTTTACAGTAATCAGTGCATTTTTATTCGCATTGATCGCTGTATTAATGCCAATGGTCCCAAAAATGGGTCAAAATTGTCCGATGTGTCCGCCATAATGTCGCAGTCACGATAAAAATCGCTGATCGCCGCCATTACCAGTAAAAAAAAAATTATTAATAAAAATGCCATAAAACTATCCCCTATTTTGTAGACGCTATAACTTTTGCACAAACAAATCAATATACGATTATTGTGATTTTTTTTTAACCAAAAATATGTAGAATACGTATCGGCCTAAACTGAGGGAAAAAATTGGTTTTTTATATATTTTTTGGGGATATTTATTATAGCAAAAAGTAAAAAAAGAATGTGTTTTTTTTCAAAATTGTCACTCTTTTTTTTGTTTATAGTGCAAAAAAAAAAAAAAAACACAGAGGTGATCAAATACCACCAAAAGAAAGCTCTATTTGTGGGGAAAAAAGCACGTCGATTTTTCGGGGAGCCACATCGCACGACCGCGCAATTGTCAGTTAAAGCGACGCAGTGCCGAATCGCAAAATGTGCTCTGGTCTTTGGCCAGCCAAATGGTCCTGGGCTGAAGCTGGTTAATGATCATGGTATCACTGTGCTTGATTGGCCAGCAAACTCGCCTGACCTAAACCCCATACAGAATCTGTAATGTCAAGAAGAAGATGAGAGACACCAGACCCAACAATGCAGACAAGCTGAAGGCCGCTATCAAAGCAATTTGGGCTTCCATAACACCTCAGCAGTGCAACAGGCTGATCGCCTCTATGCCATGCCGCATGTAAAGTTACAGTGTACAGTACTGTGCAAAAGTTTTAGGCAGGCGTGAAGACATGTTGTAAAGTAAGAATGCTTTCAAAAATATATATTTTAATTATTTAGTTTATCAATTTACAAAATGCAAAGTGATCGAACAGAAGAAAAATCTAAATCAAATCAATATTTGGTGTGACTACCCTTTGACTTCAAACCAGCATCACCTACACTTGCACACTTTGTACACTTGCACAAAATCAGAGTTTTTTACAATTAGAGTCGGGTGTATGATTAATAAAATATACCAACCCCCACTAATGATCATCAATTTCATATGTAGGTTGACTGAAACAGTCATTTACTGAAACAAAAACAACTGTGTAGGAGGCATAAAACTGGGAGAGGAACAGCCAAACTCTGCTACTAAGGTGAGGTTGTGGAAAACAGGTCATACACCATGGTAAGACTGAGCACACCAATAAGACACAAGGTAGTTATACTGCATCAGCAAGGTCTCCACCAGGCAAAGATTTCAAATCAGACTGAGGGTTCAGCATGTGCTGTTCAAACTCTTTTGAAGAAGCACAAATAATTGGGCAATGTTGAGGACCGTAGACGTAAGTGGTCGGCCAAGGAAACCCAATTCAGCAGATGAAAGACACATCATGCTTACTTCCCTTCAACATCAGAAGATGTCCAGTAGTGCCATCAGCACAGAACTGGCGGAAACCAGTGGGACCCAGGTACACTCATCTACTGTCCGGAGAAGTCTAGAAGTGACTCAACTAGCAGGAGGGAGTTTGTTGGTGAAGGGTTGGAGAACGATACAACAAGTGTCTGCAGGCAACTGTGAAGCATGATGGAGGTTTCTTGCAAGTTTGGGGCTGCATTTCTGCAAATGGAGTTGGAGATTTGGTCATAATTAGGGATGAGCGAATAACGAACATTATGGGGCATTCGTGGCAAATTCGAGCACCACGGAATTCCCCATAATGCACATACACAGTGTGTTATGCCAGCCTCTAATAGAGGGATTGGCAGTGACAAATTTAAGACTTTACAATTAGGCAAATTAGGTGGCCACGAGGCCCCTGTTAGCGCGAGGCCTCAGGCAACCGTAAAGAAAAGAGCCGCCTCTGAAACCCAGTGATGACCACGCTGGGTCTTAATTAATGCAATGAAAATGGAAAGGTTTTATTTTAAAACTTCATTAACGTGTTGATGAAGTGGACATGGAGGAACCAGGAAAGGAAAATATAGGCAGATTAAACATCAGCTTTGGTGACAGCGATCTGTGCAGTCCTGCCCCCTAGACATAGTTGTCAAAGTTTACAAGGTCATGGGCTCCCTCGTCACCCGGGGCAGCACATACCAAACTCAGTCAGTTACAGAAAGATTTTTTTGTAGCGTGCTAGTCCTAAAGACTATTCTCAGCCTGTAATTGGTCATTAGATTCCTTACCCCGCAGCCTTGCTGTAGGACTGCCGAGAGATAATACTGACATTCCTGTATCTCAGAAAGTTCCCAAGAGTTTTCATCTGCTGAGAACTTTCTCTAGCTCTATATCCCCGGGGGTTGTCCTCCCCAGCCAGATGGAGGAGACAAGACATTCAGGTGTTATCCGTAGATGTGGACCTTGATCTTTTTTCATTTACTGTACTGTGCATACTATGAAAGGGGCCCATTCCCATTATCACACAATCTACCCTTGCTGTTGGGTTCCCTGCACTGCAAGGGTTAAATTGTTTGTTTAGTTTAGGGGTGCGGGTGTATTACTTACCTTATTCCTGGCTCTGGCTTGCTTCCTCAATCCATGAGCCGGGTCCACCATATCGTCCTCCTAAGATGATTTGGCCAACGTAGATTGGACAACCATGCCGGAGCCAGGAATAAGACAAGTGATGCACCTTATCCCTGCACCCCTAGACTAAATTAGCATTTATCCCTT
This sequence comes from Aquarana catesbeiana, assembly GCF_042186555.1. Taxonomy (NCBI): domain Eukaryota; kingdom Metazoa; phylum Chordata; class Amphibia; order Anura; family Ranidae; genus Aquarana; species Aquarana catesbeiana. The sequence continues at coordinate 932,876,827 of NC_133324.1, read as the reverse complement.
GCAGTGCAAGAGTAGGTTTTGTCTCATTTCTGGAGTTCAGCTTTAAAGTGGGAGTTAACCCACTTTTTCATCTTTTACCTACAGGTAAGCCTATAATAAGGCTCACCTGTAGGTACAGTGAATATCTCCTAAACTTGCACTGTTTAGGAGATAATCAGAGTGAATGCAGCCGGTGACGTCACTACCGCATGCACTCTGAAGGTCCAGGCATACTGTGCCGGACCTTCAGAGCCCGTGCCAGACTGTAATCAACAGCACCTGCTTGGTATAATTGGTTTATCATACACCTGACTGTGATCCTAAAAAAATCCCTGACTTTGTGCAAGTGTAAGAATTGACGCTGGTTTGAAGCCAAAGGGTGGTCACACCAAATATTGATTTGATTTAGATTTTTCTTCTGTTCTCTCACTTTGCATTTTGTAAATTCATGAAAATAAACAATTAAAATATATGCTTTTGAAAGCATTCTTTCTTTACAACGTTTCTTTACACCTGCCTAAAACTTTTGCACTGTATACTGTGGGAAGCTGACAGCATGCAGTGAAATCTGCACCTAGGTACCATGTCTGTCAGAGGTAAGTGGATTAGCAAACTGGCTGAAAAGAATAACACATGTTTAGCAGGTAAGAAAATTTACACGTATGGATTCCACCTGTGCGTTTAGCTTTCTACACTAAAAATACAGTTCAGTGTCCAATCTGCCTGTTTGAAACATTTCTTCTTAGAGTTCAACTGATTTGACAATTAACTATGGCATTACCTTTTATTATTATTGTTTTTTTAATGTGTTTCCTTATTTATTTAGCTATTCATTTAATTTATTTATTTATGTATTTATTTAATGTATGTATTAATGCATCTATTTATGTAGTTGTTTTATGTTTTGTTTTATTTATTTATGTACTTATTTATGAATGTATTTAATTTATTTAGTTATGTATTTATTTAATGTATGTATTAATGCATCTATTTATGTAGTTATTTTATTTATTGTTTTATTTATTTATGTACTTATGTATTAATGTATTTAATTTATTTATGTATTTATTTAATGTATGTATTAATGCATCTATTTATGTAGTTATTTTATGTTTTGTTTTATTTATTTATGTACTTATTTATGAATGTATTTAATTTATTTAGTTATGTATTTATTTAATGTATGTATTAATGCATCTATTTAGTTATTTTATTTATTGTTTTATGTATTTATGTACTTATGTATTAATGTATTTCATGTATTTATGTATTTATGTAATGTATGTATTAATGCATCTATTTATGTAGTTATTTTATTTATTGTTTTATTTATGTATGTACTTATTTATTAATGTATTTCATTTATTTATTTATGTATTCATTTAATGTGTGTATTATTGCATCTATTTATGTAAATATTTTATTTATTGTTTTATTTATTTATGTACTTATTTATTAATGTATTTCATTTATTTATTTATGTATTTATTTAATGTGTCTATTAAAGCATCTATTTATGTTGTTATTTTATTTATTGTTTTATTTATTTATGTACTTATTTATTAATGTATTTAATTTATTTATTTATGTATCTATTTATTTTTAACTATCCCCACAATGTACAATTATATATTCCATATGGTAATATTTTTGAAAATCAATGTGGCGTTTTTAAGTTATAATATTACATTAGAAAATCCAAAACCAATATTTGTAGCTGTTTAAATTCCTTGCCTTTTTTTTTTTTTTCCTTTTTTTTTTAAATTTCTTCTGCACCCTTGAATATTCCTGAAAACATTTCCAGTTTTTAATGATTGGCAGCTTCTCGATTCTCTCTACGGATTAAAGAGAGGTGAAGGAAATTGTCTGTTCTGTTGTTCTGCAGATCCTCAATTAAAGATAAAGCAATTAAGTAATCCTTTGTATCATTGTCTTCCCTTACTCAAAGGAAATTAAAGACAAAACAAGACGTTTGTTGTAAATATCCAGTCAATGAGATGTCGATTAGCCCCGGGGGGACGGTCAGGTGTAGTGAAGATGTATCTAATGGCAGGTTTTGTGTTCGGCTCTTTCACCACTTTGTAAAGCTTCGGGAAGGAGAGGAATTTAGAGGAACTGAATTTGTTTACTAAAAACATACCTGGAAAATGGGGGACAGAAGTAGAGGAAGACCGGGGAAGGGTCAAAACGCATCAAAGGAATTTGAAAAGTGCTCTTCTAATATATATATACATATGGCCCAAACTTTTTGTTTACTTTGGATAGAATGTGGAATTGCATGAAATTCCTATCAGGTATGAACTATGGGCGTCCGCCATTTCTATTTGTCCAGGAAGCGAAAATCCAAAATTTTGAAGTTGCCACTGGAACAGAAGATGAGGGTGAGATGTGCCAATGGGATCATGTGTTCTGGTGACTGCTGTGCCCTCACTTTCAAATTTTCCTCTAACTTTCCTGTAGGGCACAAGATAAAAAAACTGACCTGGCTCTAAGCTATCCCCTTCACCCTTGGTGCCCAACCTGCAGCCCTTTAGTAATTCTTGTGTGATTCTTACACCCCAGCAGTTAGTGGTGGGAGTGGTATCACTAGTTTATCAAGGGCCTGCAATGGCAGCAATCTCAAATAACATGTCTGCAGTCTTTGATTATCTCCAGTGTCTATCCACACCTGTATCACATTCAGTGTATCTGACCATCTCCTGAAGAATATCTTCAAAATCTAGTAAAGGATATCCACAGTCTATGATCACCTCCTAAAGAATATCCACAACTTTGATAACCTGCTAAAGGATATCCACAGTCTCTAACCATATCTTGAAGGATACCCACAGTTTCGGAACACAGTCTCTTACTATCTCTTAAAGGATACCCATAGCCACTGACCATCTCTCGAAGAAAATCCACAGTCTCTGACCATATCTTGAAAGATTCTCACAGTCTCTGACCATCACCTGAAGGATATCTACAGTCTGTAATGTTATCTTGAAGGATACCCACAGTTTCAGAACACAGTCTCTTACTATCTCTTAAAGGATACCAATAGCCACTGACCATCTCTCGAAGAAAATCCACAGTCTCTGACCATATCTTGAAAGATTCTCACAGTCTCTGACCATCACCTGAAGGATATCTACAGTCTCTAATGTTATCTTGAAGGATACCCACAGTTTCAGAACACAGTCTCTTACTATCTCTTAAAGGATACCCATAGCCACTGACCATCTCTCGAAGAAAATCCACAGTCTCTGACCATATCTTGAAAGATTCTCACAGTCTCTGACCATCACCTGAAGGATATCTACAGTCTCTGACAATCTATTAAGCTGGCCATAGTTGAGTTGTATTTTATTTTTATTTTATTTTATTTTTTTGCTCAACCAGCAGGAGAAAGGATAAAGCCCCCTGTGTATTCTTCTGTCAAACAAGAACAGCTGGAGTGAAATTTGGCTGGTCCATGCTGAACCAACCAAATTTTGATTAATTTATGGCCAGGATATGCATTGTTTCTGACAGTCCCTTGTAGCATTATTTCTCTCTCTCTCTCTCTCTCTCTCTCTCTCTCTCTCTCTCTATATATATATAAATATAGAAATATGTGCAGCCCCTTGGTGATGTCAAAGGCCACAGCCGAGGCCCCTTGTGTTTCATAACTTGACCACCACTGGCCTAAGCTGTCCAAGACAAATAAATGTTTTGGCCTTACGTATATTTTTTTTGTTTTATTATTGTGGTTACTGAGAAGTTCATGGAAGTGAGAAGTTTAATCAGTTTCTCCCAAAAATTTTGTGAATGGAACTCCAGCCAAAACATTTTCTTTACATTTGGATACAGCCTGTCACTTAAAGGCTTCATTCACACAGGGACGATTTGAAGCATGATTTGAAGTGCTTCAACCCTGGACACTAGGATTTCCATTCATTTCAATGGTGCAAGATACAAACAAATTTCCTTTATTGGCCTTCAAAATAATCCCCATCCTTCACAACACACTTTTGTCAACGTTCATAAAGCTTCTGGAAACTGTCACCAAAGACCTCTTTAGGAATCAGACGCAGAACCGCTGTCAACCATTCTTGGATTGCCACCACTTCCACAAACTGTTCGCCCTTCATGACGCTCCTCAGGAAGGGAAACAGAAAGGAGTCCGCAGGCTCCAGATCAGGAGAGTACAATCGAGAACGGGTACGCCGCACTGAGCCAAGAATTAACGCACACGGAACACATACCAGGTCTCATCCCGTGACGATGGTTCGCAGAAAGGATGTATCCTGGTCACACATTGTAATGAAATCTCCAGAGGTTTGCATCCGTTTTGCTTTCTGTTCGTCTGTCAGCTTGTGCATCACAAACCGGGAACAGATCTTCCACTTACCCAAATCTTAGCGAAGGATGGTGCACACCGTGTCCTTGCTGATGCCCAATTCCTCCACCATCAATCGTAAAAGTCAGTCGCAGATCTCGTGCTGGTATTTGTTGCACTCGCTCGATCATGTCTGGGGTTCTGCTTGTCAACGGCTGACCCGAAAGTAGCTCATCCTCAGTTGTTTCCATCCCGTCATTAATGCGTTTGAACTGTAAACCCATTTTCTGCTCACGGCTTCTGTCCCCTACATTTGCACCAACATTTCATGCGTTTTTCCCAATTTGTAGTAGAACTTGATGTTACATAGTTACAGAGTTACATAATAGGTGACATTGAAAAAGACACAAGTCCATCAAGTCCAACCTATGTGTGTGATTATATGTCAGTATTACATTGTATATCCCTGTATGTTGCGGTCATTCAGGTGCTTATCTAATAGTTATTTTAATCTATCGATGCTCCCCGCTGAGACCACCGCCTGTGGAAGGGAATTCCACATCCTTGCCGCTCTTACAGTAAAGAACCCTCTACGTAGTTTAAGGTTAAACCTCATTTCTTCTAATTTTAATGAGTGGCCGCGAGTCCTGTTAAACCCCCTTCCGCGAAAACGTTTTATTCCTATTGTGGGGTCACCAGTACGGTATTTATATATTGAAATCATATCCCCTCTCAAGCATCTCTTCTCCAGAGAGAATAAGTTCAGTGCTCACAACCTTTCCTCATAACTAAGATCCTCCAGACCCTTTATTAGCTTTATGCCCTTCTTTGTACTCGCTCCATTTCCAGTGCATCCTTCCTGATGTTCACTCGTTGCTCCATTGCACCGTGACCCTACCTCTCACACTAACTATGTTTGACTGCCCACAGTGGGTTGGTCACGTGTACTCCACGCTGGGTGGTGCTTCTCAACGTGTCTCTCGATAGCTATGTGCATGCGCGCACACCTAGCCCATGTTGCCATTGAGATATCGGACCATTCAAAGTTGATATTCCTTTCCATCCAAAAATCTGGGGAGTTCCACTTTAACAGACTTTAATGCATGTAAAGTACTTTTTTGCATATTTTCATGCTTAGTAACTAGCTTTCTATTGGCTAAAAATAGAAAAAACTCCTATGCCGCGTACACACGGTCGACTTTTCAGCTACAAAAGTCCGACAGCCCGTCCGACAGACTTTCGGCAGACTTTCGACGGACTTTTGGTGGACTTTCAACAGACTTTCTAACGATCGGACTTGCCTACATTTGATCACACCAAAGTCCGACAGATTCGTACGTGATGACGTACACCGGACTAAAATAAGGAAGTTGATAGCCAGTAGCCAATAGCTGCCCTAGCGTTGTTTTTTGTCCGTCGGACTAGCATACAGACGAGCGGATTTCTGGGTCCGGCGGAGTTACGACGTAAAGATTTGAAGCATGTTCCAAATCTAACCCCCGTCAGATTTGCGACTGGAAAAGTCCGCTGAAGGTCCGGTGAAGCCCACACACGATCGGATTGTCCGCCGGATTTTGTCCGCCGGCGTCCGTCGGACAAGTCCGGTCGAACAGTCCAACCGTGTGTACGCGGCATTAACCTGAACTGTGTGCAAAAAAACATGCAAAGAAAAATGGTCAACAAATGACTAAAAATGCTAAGCCTAATGCCGCGTACACACGGTCGGACTTTTCGTCTACAAAAGTCCGACAGCCTGTCCGACAGACTTCCGACGTACCTTCGGCGGACTTGCGGCAGACTTTCTTACGAACGGACTTGCACACACACGACCACACAAAAGTACGACAGCCTAGTACGCGGTGACGTACACCAAGTCCGACGAGACTATAAAACGGAAGTTCAATAGCCCGTACGACACCCTTTGGGCTCCTTCTGCTAATCTCGTGTTTATCTCGTGTTAGTAGAAGTTTGGTGAGAGACGATTCGCGCTTGTGAGACTCGTATTTTTCAGTTCGTTTTAACTGTTGTTCAGTCTGTGCTTGTGAGGTTTGTATCTGCTTTTCAGTGCGTTTGGTCAGTTGGCATTGAGAAATCTTTGTTTTATTGGCCGCTCGTTCCTGATTTTCAGGTCGTTCTTCACAGGCCTTGCTGTTCTTCAGTGCGTTCTGTTTAGTGCGTTCTGACCAGCCGACCGTTTTGAAGCCATGTTACCTGTACGTACTCGTCGTAGAGCTCGTGCATTGTATGTGCTTGGTGCTGTAGTTTATTCTTCAGCCCAAGACCAGTCCATGAACAGGGCGAGGAGGAGTTCATGGACCAAGAATTGGTTGCTTCAGCGTGACCAGTTCTGTCACATGCCTTTGCTCCGTGAGATCCGTGAGAATAATCCTGAGGATTTCAGGAACTTTCTCCGGATGACGGACCCCGTTTTTGACCGTTTGTTGGCTTTGCTGACCCCCTATATCAGCAGGCAGGATACCTGCATGAGGCAAGCCATCACTCCGGAGCAGAGGCTGGTCGCTACCTTGCGGTATTTGGCCACAGGGAGAAGCCTGCAGGACCTTAAGTTCTCGACAGGCATCTCCCCCCAGGCTCTGGGGATCATTATCCCAGAGACCTGTTCTGCCATCATACAGGTCCTGCAGAAGGACTATATTAAGGTAAGATATTTTTCTTTTATTAGCATCACATGTTCTTTTATGTAATCTTTGATAATGTGATGTATTTCTTGCTTCAAACACTACTTACCATCATTGCAATATAGTGTGAATGTCCCCTTTTTATCCTCACACATGCTGGAATTTTTTACTGTTATTTTTTGTCATGCATGTATATTTTCCTTCAATAACCTTCCCAGCATGAAGTGATGGGAACATATCCACCTAGTCTACTCATTTGGAATGTATTTTGTTTGAGTGTATTTAGTGTGCTGCTAATGAGCAATTATCTAGATTTCACAACCCCCCCCCCCCCCCCCCACCACCTAAACTCACTCCAAATAGTGTGCTGCTAATGAGCAATTATCTAGATTTCACAACCCCCCCACCCCCCCCCCACCTAAACTCACTCCAAATAGTGTGCTGCTAATGAGCAATTATCTAGATTTCACAACCCCCCCACCCCCCCCCCACCTAAACTCACTCCAAATAGTGTGCTGCTAATGAGCAATTATCTAGATTTCACAACCCCCCCACCCCCACCCTCGTTAAAATTTGCTGGAATGTTCTGTGGTATTGATTTGTCTAAAGCAAATATATGTTGCACTTTGCAAAATGCATGTGCACTCTACAAGTGCATTTGTTCCAGTGCTTTAGTAAATGAGCAGAAGCTCTGCTGATTTCCATCATCAAATCATATGCAAGCCTCAAAGTGTTTTCATTAATTGCCCTTGCATGTGATTGTGTACTCCTTGCAACATGAATGCCTTTTTACATTACCTCATTTACTGTAAGCTGGTTAGCAACTGCACCTGCAGAGTGCGACAACTGCAGTCTTGTAGCCTTTTTAGTCCCTAAATTCCTGCGTGTCCTAAAAGTAATTTTTTTTAGGGATTTCACAACCCCCTAAAATGTAATCAATGTTCCATCAGAGGGGGTGAGCAATCTGATAAGTGTGCCTTTCCATATTAGTTATTCCAGAACAATTAAATTATTGAATGTTATACTGATGCTGGGGAATAATGTTTTTAATTGTCTAATTTTCTTGCAATGTTAGCTTCCAAATTAATTGATTTTGGTTTTCTTGTTTGATTTCCCAGTTTCCTTCAACGCCACAGGAATGGCAGACTGTGGCATCCCATTTTGCCAGCCGTTGGGACTTTCCCAATTGTGGAGGGGCTATAGATGGGAAACATGTCCACATTGTGCCATCACCCCATTCGGGGTCATATTATTTTAATTATAAGGGGTTCCACAGTATTGTTTTAATGGCGGTGGTGTCGGCACACTATGA